>NW_028263111.1:0-187500 GCF_049901735.1 Notechis scutatus | reverse complement strand
GGGGAGCATTGGATGGAAAAAAGGGAATCGACTTTTATCACTCAGAGCCTCTGAAGCAGTTTTCGCATTGATCTGAAAAAATCAACGAAGAGTGCTGTGTTATATTTGGGGTCCTACCAAGTCCCAATTTTGTAGCTTTCAATGAATCCAACTTTTTTCTCATGCACATATTAGAACAGTTTCTTCTTGATTAGTCATTAGGCTATATCATTTTTTTTCTCTATTTGTAAAAAGACAGAGAGATTGCAGTACCTATGTCAATTGTACATTCAAGAATGTTTTAGTTGAAATGTGTTTGTTCTAAGCATTTGAGATTCTTACAGTTTCCATATCATTAATTTTATTAAAAAATGCATGTCCTAATTTTATAAATTGTAAATAAATCCCAATTCAGCTCTCAGGGCAGCAGTTGGAAGACTCTACTCTACTCATTGCAGAATACCTTATGCCACCAGACTTGAAATTCTAGATCTAGAAATCTAGAACTACGCCGCCTTCGGAACAATCGAAGTATAGTATATAAAATCATACATTGCAATGTCCTACCTGTCAATGAAACTTCAGCTTCAACCATAACAATACAAGAGCAAACAATAGATACAAACTCAAGGTTAATCGCATCAGACTTGATTGCAGGAAATACGGCTTCAGCAACAGAGTGGTCGATGTCTGGAATACTGTACCTGACTCTGTGGTTTTTTCCCCAAACCCCAAAAACTTTAACCTTACACTTTCTCCTATTGACCTCACCCCTTTCCTAAGAGGTCTGTAGGGGGCATGCATAAGTGCAACAATGTGCCCACCGTCCCTTTCCAATTGTTTCTTTTATTTTTCTTATATGTATCCATGTATTCATAACTATGTTTTTACTTATGCTATTATCTTATGAGCAATTGACAAACCAAATAAAATAAATAAAAAATAAACACTTTAGCCATCCTTAAGATTCTTCTCAGATGATGTGATTGGATTTGTTCTAGAAGTGGTATATGTTAGGAATGTAACTAACCTAACAGCTGTTTGGGAGGGAAATATATAAACCAGGATAGATATTTTAATATCGTCTCTTTAAGAGAATCCTAAAAGTGTCATTGGGTGTGGTTTCTCAAATGACCATAAGATGGAGCCAGAAACCTGGGTTGTTTTAGTCTTAGTCTCAGAAGAGAGTGTGAGTTAGTCTCTATTTCCTTCTGTTAGAGAATATTGCCGTTCCTTCTAATTGACTGATATTTCTGGATTTGATGGAAGTCTGATACTGAACTGTTTTTGACACTGGACTTTTTTATTGGATTATCCCTGGACTAAAAACTGACTGATCTTACCGGTGAATGATTTTGGACTGCTTATTCTGAACAGTGTATCTTCTTGTATTATTCAAACACTACTCTAAAATACGTATCCGTGTATACGCTCATTCTCCTAACGGGGAATTACCTCAACACTGGTTATGGGCCCAGGCCATACCAGGCTCAGATAACTGAGAGTTGGTGTGAATGCACAGTACTGTATACAGACAGCTTTTTACTGTTTAATTGTGGGTTACTATCCTGGTAAAGATGGCACAAGTCACTTCAACAAGGCTATCACTGATAACCCGGTTGGATGGAACAAACTATGTTTCCTGGTCTATTAAGTGCAGTCTACTTCTGCGTATCAGTAATCAGATAATTCTTAGGAGAATAAGAGCCAAGTTTTCTTAACAATACATGAAACTCAAATGTACTTTTCTTACCGTTTGGTAAGGATCAGTCCTACCTCTCATGGCTCCATTCATCCTAAAAGAGGGGTCCCCAACCTATGGGCCGACCCACTAGTGGGCCATGAGGGGGTTGCAATTGGGTCATGAAAATGGCCAGCAAGTGCATATGTGCACACACTCATCCTCACATGTGTGAGTAAAGGGAAAGCACATGCGCACATGCTGTATCCTATCTCTCTATGAACCATCTCCTCTGCCCTCCCAATCTTGAAAGCTGAAAACATTGGGGAACTCAATGTTCCCCTAAACACACTCTCAAACAAATGAATGAAGAACATGGAATAATTGAGATAGAAGGGATTTTTGAGGTCTTCTAGTCCAACTCTCTGCTCACAGAGCAGATCATATACCATTCCAGACAAAATGAATATACAGCTATTTTTGAAAGCCTCCAGCAATGGAGCATGCACAGCTTCATAACACAAGCTGTTCCACGGATTATTTTTTCTCACAGTGCTTGTAGAAAGGGCTTTGAGCAGGATCAGCATTCTCAGTTCCATTTTAAGAGCAATCAGTTTCTTCCATGATATTTCTATGTTTACTGTGTCAAATGCTATGAAAGCAGCAAACCATCATTTCCTCTGGCTGATATTTTTATTCTGAGATGTTTCAAGGCAATGCAACCACCAATAGTGGATCAAACCTGCTTAAAATCTGTTGGTTCTTCTACAAGGAACTTTTCATCTACCACTCTCAATTCAATTCAGAATAGAATAGAATGGAATGGAATGGAATGGAATGGAATGGAAAGGAATGGAAGGAATGGAATGGAATGGAAATGGAAGGAAGGAAGGGAAGGAGGAAGAAGGAAAGGAAAGGAAGGAGAGGAGAAGAGAGAGAAGAGAAGAGAAGAGAGAGAGAAGAGAAGAGAAGAGAAGAGTTGGAAGGGACCTTAAAGGTCTTCCAGTCCAACCCTCTGCTGAGGCAGAAAACCCTATATCATTTCAGACAAATGGTTGTCCACTATTTTCTTTAAAATAATACTGGTATTGGAGCATTTACAATTTCTGGAGGCCAGTTATTGGAGAATTCAAGTCAATACAATTGTCAATAGTGGATCGCATCTGCCTAAAGATTGCTGGTTCTTCTACAAAGAATGCACTTTTCATCTACCATTCTCAACTCTCTTCAATGGGAAGCTGGCATGTATTTAAGCCTAGATAGATAGATAGATAGATAGATAGATAGATAGATAGATAGATAGATAGATAGATAGATAGATAGATAGATAGATAGATAGATAGATAGATAGATAGATAGATAGATAGATATAATGATATGATATATATAGAGATATGATATAGAGATAGAGATAGATAGAAAGGTAGATAGGTAGATAGAGATAGAGATAGATATGGATATAAACTCAAATAGGCATGGAAGAACCTGCAAATAGAGGGGCCCACCTTTTGGGATATTGTTATATCAATCCCCAGCTATGAAACCTACAATGGATATAGTGAAAAGCAGCTTTTGAATTCTATAATGAAGATATGGTTTAATCAATCATCAAACACTACACCCCATTCACTTTGCTAGATAGGGGAACACAAAAACAAACCTGTGGAAATTTGTAGGCACCTGCTAAAGTTGACATCTGGATGGAGATGTCTCTGTCAGCTCTACCAACAAGTGCCAAAAGGTTGTCCTTCCTTCCACAGCTGTAGTTGGGAACATTGGCTTCTCCGGTAGACAGCATGTCCAGCAAGGCATATGAAGTGCCGAGGGTGTTTTCATAGTTGTCATGGATGTTGCAGCCAAGTGTGAGATTGTGCGTGGGCTGATAATTTTTATTAAAAACTTCAATATTGAAAATCACACGTAGTATGTATTTCTTTAGATAAGATAAACTAGTTTAAAACCATGCTCATATTAGTATTAACAGCAGCAGCAGCAACAATAAAATACTTTTTCTCTATTTAATCCATTTTTTTCTCCACAAGCTAACTAAATCTGATCCAAAAACAGAGGCAAATGATAATCACTCATCATCCCTTAATGTTGTGAGTGTGGAGAAGATAGAATGGATATAGTTTTCCAAAAGGGTTAAAATCAGAAATACACCATTATTTGTAGAAGTACTAATTTTCATCAGTGCAGTAAACAGTTTGAAGAATAATTCAGTCATTAAAGTAGAACAATCCTAAAAGATACAGGATTTTTGATAAGTGACCCAGAAAAGCTGTTCTGAAAAGAGGCATCCTCTATTCTTATAAAAATCAAGCATTGAATATCAATGAGAGGTTATGAAAATATGAAAAGGACCTCGCAGGGGAATCTACAACAATCACTACTTTCAATAAAACTCACTACTCAAGTCATGAATTGAGGATTGAACAGGAAACATAAATAATGTGGGCTTTTTCAGGTTTTATTTGCCTCTTGTTTTGATTTGAACCTCTCCCAGAAAATAAGACAAAAGAGATAGAGACTGTGGAAATCAAAAGGGTTCAAGAAATTAGTCAGGTCCTCCAATATAAAAATGAGTAAAATAAGATGAAGGAGAAAAAAGAGTGTTAGAGCTGCAAATGGAGGGAATGAAACTCCATCACAATGAATGACTTACAACTGAATCTGCTTAGAAGGAGCCATGTTGAAAGGTAATGTTGCATGTACTATTGTTGATGGAGAGATGACTACACCAATGAGAAGATCGCCTGGCTTATAATAGCTCCATGGCTTTTCTCCATCCTGGTTGTCCAAACACAGTGGGCATTTCATTCTCAGCTTCCCGGAGACCGGCTGGGACATCAGTAGAAGCAAAAGCAGAAGCAGGAGATCCATAATTCCTGGGGCTGAATCAATCTCCTTCCTATTTTTAAAGACAAATTAGCAGAATTCAAAGCACTCTCACAGCATAGAATATCTTCTGGCTTTCCTGATTCAAACAGACTAAGATTCATCTGGAAGAGACAAAACGTATATTCAAGAGCACAGCTCCCACCTGTCCTGTAATTTGAGCCACAAGGGGCATAACCTGTAGTATTTATCCTTTTATAATGCAAGGTCGCTTCCATGTTGCTTCAGTCTCATGTTTACATCAAAAGCAGACACTGGAGAAGTAGAAGAAGAGGTCTCAAGGCATGTAAGGTGACAATTACAGTGAGAAGAAACTTGTCCTCTTGGGACCCTGAACTTCTTCCATCTAATGAGGAGTTGGCAGAAAAAGGGACTTTGGTGAAAAACCACAGATACACCCATTGGTGCACTGTCCTGTAGTGGTCATAGTCTTTCCTGTTAGGATATGTGCATAAAGTCATGCTTGGAGCAAGATACTTCAAGAGCCAGGAAAGTGACTTATGCTGTCCCTCAATGGAATCTCTTGCTTCCAGAGATTGCTAGGGAAGGTCATCCAGAGTTTGGTGCCACTCTTGGTTGGTGACAATTAACTCTAGTGCTGTCTGTGCTCTAATGCCATGGAAGCAATCAGTATCCTTGAACCCAGTCTAATGTTAGAATAACAGTTTAACAGATTTGGAAGAAACTTTATAGGTTTTCTAGTCCAACCCCTTGCTCAAGCAGGAGACCCTATACCATTTCAAGCAAGTAGCTGTCCAGTCCATCTGTTGGTGATGCTGTCTATCCCACATTTTTCTAGTTTACCAAGAAGCAGGTTGTGGTCTATTTTGTCAGATACCTTACTGAAATCCCAGAATACCATGTCCACAGCTGATCCACTAATTTAATCACTTTGTCTTTACGACAAAGAGTAGGGCTGTATGGGATTTTCTTTTCAATGAGATCTTCATATATTAATCCTAATTAGGGACTCATTTTATAATTCTTGTAACTGAAGTGAAATTTCATTTGCCATCTGTTCTAGAAACACCAATTGACAAAGCCAAAAATCACAACCTTTCCTACATTCTCCTGGTCACTCTCCTGCTTTCCATCTTGACCTGTTCCATTCTGCTCATTGGCCGACCAAGGAGACTGACTTGCCTCCTCCAACAAACAGCCTTCAGCATTGTCTTCTCAATTGCCATTTCTTCAATCTTGGCCAAAACTATCACAGCGGTGTTAGCTTTCTTGGCCACAAAACCAGGGAACAAAATGCAGAGAAGGTTGGGGAAGAATTTGGCCACGTCAGTTGTGCTTTCTTGTTCTGGTCTCCAAGTTGCCATCTGCAGCATTTGATTGGGCAATTTCCCCCCAATTCCCTGACTGACATGCACTACCAAACTAGAGAGGTCATTCTACAATGCAATGAAGGTTCTGTAACCATGTTTTATATTGCCCTTGGATACATGGACTTTCTGTCTCCTGTCTGCTTCACAGTGGCTTTCCTGGTCAGGAATCTCCCTGGGGCCTTCAATGAAGCCAAGCTGATCTCCTTCAGCATGCTGATCTTCTGCAGTGTCTGGGTATCCTTTGTGCCTTCTACCTGAGCACCAAAGGGAGGTACATGGTAACTGTGCAGGTCTTCTCCATTTTAGCATCCAGTGCTGGATTGCTGGCCTGCATTTTCATCCCTAAATGTGACATTGTTATTTTCAGGTCAGATCTGAATACCAAAGAACATTTGATGTTAAAATAATATAGAAAAAATGACTTTTACCAATCTGTTATTCTTCAAAAATGGCATTTAGTAGTCTCAATTAACAATTTTTTGACCATTTAATATTTATTTATTTAAGTTATAGGCTTCCCGGCTTCCCTAAAGGCAGCTTACAATCAATAAAAACAAGATGAAACATTAAAACATTTGAAAAATAAATAGTATCACTAAAATTGTTTTACAATTGACAACAGGGGAAAAGGAGAAGGAAATGAACATATTGAACATATTGTCAACTCACAAAACATTCCTATGTCTGTTTTCAAGTTGCCATAAACAAGCAGGGGGAATCTGAAGGAGCAGTACAGCAGTAAAACCAGAAGTACATTCCACCATTATCTTAAAAAGATTGTAGCTAGGCTACCGGATCTTCTGGTTGTGGAAATCCTTTATTAGAGAATGTGATTGATGATACCTGGGCAGTGCTTTATTGGAGAATCTGATTTATGATACACCCAGGGGGAGGGGCAAAACAGGGTCACAGGTGACTGTGAATTATGTATGCCAGACTTGGCTTCATTTAGGTTAATGCCAGCATGTTGCTCCTAATAAATCTTTTGAGGTTTTTTTTGAAGCTTGGCTTGAGGCTCATGATTTAATTAGGGCTATCACCGGAACCCTGACACATATATTCCTCCTATTCCTAAAGCTAATCCTATTCCTATTCTTCCATATTTCTAAACATTCCTAAAACAAAATATGAAGTCTTATTTTTAGTCACAATAATGTGGGTAAAATCTGTTTCCAGATGAATGAGTCTTTCCAGTAAGCCAATGGAGACATAAGGAATGTGGACTTGCAGTTCCTAGTGACCCCGTGGGAAGTTTTATCAGAATATTCCCATAGCAATTCCTGAATCAGAAGAGGAAAATGCTTCTTATAACAAAGACTATTTTTCTTTGCAGATAAAAGAAGGGTAAGAAGTAATATGAAATTTCTTATGTTATTATTTATGTATGTATACCGCATTTTCTCCTTCTGTTTTGCATCATTTTATCTCTTTTCTGCAAAGCATAAATATTTATATATTCTTATTAAACAAATGTATAAGGCTGCCATGTTCACCTATAGATTCCACTGGGCAGCTTGGAACTTTAACATTCACAATATTTTTAAAAACCTTATTAAAATCCCATGCCAGTGTAACTGGGATGTGAGTGTATCCCTCTATTTTTTTGTACAAGATCAACTCTCAGTATGTCCTGTGTAATAAATGCTGCAGTGAGCCTTGACTGTTTGCTTTGGTTTCAGTGTTTTGATTCCACACAAACTGGTGTCAGAAATGAGATTCACAATTTTTGATCTGTGACCAGGGATTACAATAGGGCATCCTATGTGTTGTGGTGAGTTTGATCACATGTCATTTTCTGCTGCCAAAGAAAGGGTACCATTTAGGAGTGTGCTTAAGGCAACAATCTAAAAGTTTATTTTGGTTGGGAGGTTTCTTAAATGTGTGTGTCCCCTTTTTTAGTCCAGTTCTCAGTTTTTATGTAGAGAGCTCAACTGAGAAATGACTGGAGAAATGACTCAAATAAGGGAAATTGAGTTTGAAGGAGTGATTGTGTCCCTTCTGTGTTGAGCAGAAACTTGGCCCTTTGGCTCTGTTCAAAGTCAAATTTTATCCTGCTGTTTTTTTGAAGGAAGTATCCTTAGCTGCTGCTTGGCAGGTAGGGCAATACAAAGCAAACTTCTTTTAGAAAGAGAGAGAGAGCATGTGAAAATGTAAATGTTCATAAAGAGGTAACCCTCCTGAATTAAGAGCAGCCTACCATGTGAATCCAAGGACCAAATAATACTGCAGAGAAAGAAAAGGAAAAGGAAAGAAAAAGCCATCAATGAGTATCTCCAGATCCTGTATGCAGGAAGCAACCATAGGATAAAAGTATATTGATGGGAATTAAGAGTGTCTGGGAGAAACATCAGTTTTGACTGGGACAATGGAAACCAATGAACTATCCAAGTAACCCAAGGGTCATCTTATAACAGAAAAATGGAATAGCAAAGTTGGAAGGGACCTTGGAGGTCTTCTAGTCCAATCCCCTGCTTAGGTAGGAAACCCTATATTAATTCAGATAAATGATTGTCCAATCTCTTCTTTAAAACTTCCAGTGTTGGAGCATTCACAACTTCTGGAGGAAAGTTGTTCACTGTCAGGAAATTTCTCCTTAGTTCTAAGTTGCTTCTCTCCTTGATTAATTTTCACCCATTGCTTCTTGTCCTGCCCTCAGATGCTTTGGAGAATAGCTTGACTCCTTCTTCTTTGTGACAGCCCCTGAGATATTGGAACACTGCTATCATGTCTCCCCTAGTACTTCTTTGAATTAAACTAAACATACCCAATTCCAGCAACTGTTCTTTATATGTTTTAGCCTCCAGTCCCCTAATCATCTTTATTGGTCTTCTCTGTACTCTTTCCAGAGTCTTGACATATTTTTTTTACAATGTGGAGGCCAAAACTGGATGCAGTATTCCAAGTGTGATCTTATCAAGGCATTATAAATTCCTCTTATACCGAGGGAAGTGGACAAATACACTGGAATCATTTCATGGGAGGAAATGTGATCATAATGGGGCTGGGGGAAGTCTTAGTACAAATTGAGAAGGTCAAAAGACAATGCCCTACAACCCTTAATTGACAGTCTCCCCCCTTCCCTCCCAACAGGGAAGAAGTGTCCTGTGAAGAAGTGTCCTGTGCCTCTATAGGGCTGTGATAAAACACAATCACAAGAAGGATGGTGTTTTTTTTCATTGTCAAAGTTCTGACACCAGTATTTTCTCTTTGTGGGTATTTGTCTATTTAGGTTTGTTTGTGCATCTGCATAAAACAAAGTGTCAGGTTGAGAACTTGTTGAGTTTCAATGTGTGAGTTGTCCATCCCTTTATTTAGAGAACAACGCATAGAGAGAAAGAGGGCATGTTCACACAGACTTAAATTTCCATATTCATCCCACCCAAGGCAAAATACTCCTTTCCCTTCTCTTTAGGAAATCTTGTCTCTTCTCTTCAGCCATCTTATCTTAATATAGGATAATCTAATTCCCTATCCTGTCCTTCCCTGGCTGCACTGGTGGGATTTAAATTTTTTTACTACTGGTTCTGTGGGCCTGGCTTGGTAAGCGTGGCATGTCTTGGTGGACATGGCTTGGTATGCATGGCATGGGAAGGATACTGTAAAACCTCCATTCCCACCCCACTCCATGGGAAGGATATACTGCAAAATTCATTCCCACCCCAGGTTAAGGTTACTGCAAAATCATTATTCTGTATTCTTTATATCTTTTTGTTTGAATTTGATTGTGGAAGGCCTTCCTTTGTTTTAACCACACATTATGCCACAGAGTCACACAGTTTCCTTTTTCTCTCCATCAGTTTATTTACAGAAGTAATTAAATTGCCAAACGTTGATGTTTTTCAGTTGATGTAATTGCTTGGGCAGAAGTATTACAAACGGAACAAAAATATTAGATAAAAGACCTCAACGCAACATAAAGTATTCCCTAGCTAAATACCATGGGATACCATGATAATTAAAATAATCATGTTTTCATCTCTGTGTGTCTCATCTATCTATCTGATTCTCTGATGATTACCCAGTCCATCCTCCTGTCTTTCCACGTTCTTACAAACCTCTCCATGCTTTTTCTTCTTGTCTTCCTTCTGATATCAATGCCAAAAACCCTGGACCTCTCAGGGCAGGATGTTTTGAACATCAGCAAGTTTTTAATACAATAGTTCATTAACCAATTCCTTTTAGGTCAGGATGACCCAAAATCATTTCACCTATTATCATTGCCAAAGATTTGACATTTCCATGTTCTAGCCAAAAAAATGACATTTCTACAGAACATAATAAACTTATGTTTATAGTTATATAACAGTCCAGTAATATTCCAGTAATTATTGCATAGGTCAGAAATCAGATAAATATGGTGTTGCTTTTGTTCCTAATTTTCACAGGTGTAATCCTTAGTATGTAATTCTTACATACCACAGAGTGCATCTCTTTGTTGTATGGGGGCCAACTCTCAATATTATTTTGGGGAGTCCCACTAGGACATGCTGAAAAGCACTGCAGAAAGAATTCAATAATTGCTTTGGTCCTAGACTTGATTCTGAATTCTGAAAGAACTATGGATGAGATTGAGGCCCTCCAAACTAACTCTGAAGTTAGTTTTATCAAGCTTAAAGCAGTCCGCAGCCCATCTAACTAACTATTTTTATTTCTTTCAGTTTTAAATAACATAAGTTGTCAAACAGAGGCAAACAAAGCATATAAACCAATAACAATTTGCAATCAATAATTAAATGTTATGGTCCTAAGAAACAATTTCATTGTCACTTCCCTATTTTTATCATGAGATGTTCCTTAGTGTTTAGATCAGGTCTAAGGATGATAATGTAGCACTTGAGGAGGAAGATGCAGCCCAGCAGTCCAGCACCAGAGGCCAAGATGGAAAAGACCTGCACGGCCACCATGTATTTCCCTTTGGTGCTCAGGTAGGTGGGAAGGAAGGAAACCCAGACACTGCAGAAGACCAGCATGCTGAAAGTGATCAGTTTGGCTTCATTGAAGGCCCCAGGCAGGTTCCTGGCCAAGAAAGCCACTATGAAGCAAATGATAGCAAGGAAACCCATGTAGGCGAGGACAATATAAAACATGGTAACAGAGCCTTCGTTGCATTGAAGGATGATTTTTCCAGGCTGGGAGTGCATGTCAGATTCAGGGAATGGGGGGGAAACTCCCAGCCACATGACACAAATGAAAATTTGGACACCAGAACAAGAAAGGATGGTAGTGTTGGCCAAGGTCTTTCCTAACCATCTTCTCATCTTGTTTCCTGGTTTTGAGGCCAGGAAAGCCAGCACCACCATGATTGTTTTGGCCAACACAGAAGACACAGCTACTGAGAAGACAATGCTGAACATTGTTTGCCGGAGAAAACAAGTGGCTTTCCTTGGCTGGCCAATGAAAAGAAAGGAGGACAGAAAACAAAGCAAGAGGGAGATCAGGAGGATGTAGGAGAGGTCCCGGTTGTTGGCTTTGACAATGGGAGTTTCTAGATGTTTAATGAATATGATTAAAACAAAGCCTGTGGTTAGGAACAAGAGTAGGGCAAAGCAGACGAGGATGATGCCCAGAGGTTCTTCATAGGACAGGAAGGTTATTCTTTTGGGGATACATTGGACTCGGTTCTTGGTTGGACATTGTTCTTCTGGGCACTTTGTGCATTTTTCAGTATCTGAGAAAAAAAATATTTTTTGTTATAGTCTTTCAAATTTCAAGAAAACTTTGAATGAGATGTGATATTGAGAGACAGGAAAGCATCATTAATGGTACATTCTTAGACTCCAGCAAAAAGATCCCCAAATATGTACAAACAAAAACAACTAAATAAAATTAAACAATAAAAAAAAAGAACAAGAAAATAAAATTAAAAGAAGAAATATCTGGTGCCACAAACTCCTTTGTCAACTTTAAAGCAAAAGTTTGTTGATTGCAACTATTGCTGCTTTTCAGTTGCCACAAAGAGAGGGGGGGAGGGAGAGCTACCTGTGGAATGCCCGTTCCAGACTGCAACAAGAAACTGTCCCATGGGAACTCCTGGGAGAAGCAGCAAGTCTCCAGAAGTTTAAGAGGATGGGGACTATAGAATTTCAGGGTAGAGTGGAGTAGGAGCTGCAGCAGAAAAGGTAGGCTTCTGAGGAATCATAAAGTGGCAATGTTTTAGGGAACAGACCTTTTTTCATGCCAAAGCATTCTAAGTGTGGTCATCATAGATTTTTATAAAGTGGTACTAATACTTCATGTGATTTTGATTCTATGCCTCTGTTTATACACAACCAAGGATTGTGTTAGCTTTTTTTTTTTTTGCTGCTGCCACATAGTCATGTGGCAATCTTGTTCCACTACCTCCCTTCTCTGACTTAACAAACCAGGTTCTTTTTTTATTTCTTTATTTACTTACTTGTTTATTTATTAAATTTTTGTCAGGTGATAAAATTTGTGTAATGTGGTTAGATCCTGTATCCTGTTGGTGGGTGGGTTTTCAATTCAATGTGTGGAGTGTGAAGGATGTGCATTTGTGTTTATTTTCATGGTCATGATGTGCACTGAAGATGGTGTTTGATTTCATTGTACGAGGTGCAATGACAATAAAGTAAACTAAACTTAGCATTTAGTTCTCGTTGTTTTAATTTTTAATTTGTGATTTAATTGTGTACCGTCAAAAGTCACTTTGTGCGAAATAGACAATCATATAAATGTGATCAATAAATTTGAAAAGAAAGAGCTTTAAAGAAGATTAGTTGGTGAAGGAATTCAAGAAGAGGAACTGAGTCTGTTATCTGCCAAGTCTTTTTATCCAATAAAAATAGGAAGATGAAGCAATATATTTCCATCCTTTCTAGATTTGGCAACAATTTTAAAGAGATAATGAAATAGACATTGGTATCTATTCGTAGATTGGTCTTTTATTAGTTCTCCTTTCCCCCCCCTTCTTTTTGTTCATTTTAATCCCAGCACTGTGTGTTAGTATTTTTTTCCTTTCAGAACCACAACCATATTCATTTTTGGTTGGTATTATAACAGTTTTTATCTCAATATTTAACAATGCAAATTGAAAAGATAAGAAAAGGTGGGAAGTAACTATGCACTTGATGGTTTTATGACGAGTGCACTGTTTGGTTTTTATTTGTTCTTTGAACCCAACTTCTCCCCCTTCATTGTTTCAGATATTTAGATATTTCAGCTTATAAGAGTTTATGATCTTAATAAAGAGTAATTGTTTAAATGTATGATTGATGTATCTTTTGGCCTGTAGTGTAAGGTTGATTTGGATGAGCAAAGTGCATTGATCTAATATCATATCTCAAGTTACAAGGAATTTGTTAGTGTTTGGGGATAAACCCCTAGCAGAGTATGCAGCAGCAGTCAAGCCAGGCAGCCAAATGAGAGAGGAAGGGTTTTAGAGTATACACACACTGAACACAAACACTGTTTGTAGTTTAAATAGTTTTTAATCCAGTTAGAGTTTAAGCATTGTCAATCAGTCCGTATGTCTTTCACAATATATCCATTCAGTAAGACTCACTAACTCAGTCCAGATAATAGTCCTTACTATATCTTTATCAGCCGATAAAGATATCTTCTCCTCCTCCGATGCCTTTCTCCAGAGGATAATGCTGGATATTCAGTAGGACGATCAAACAGTAGACAGTCGCAGTAAAACAGTAATAAACAGTTGTATCCAGCAGTAAACGGCAGTAAACAGTAAACAGCAAACGGTAAACAGTAAAACAGTAGGCAGTAAGTAGCAAGCTTTCTCCTGCTTCCTCTTATTGCAGTTTCTAACCGCACCCTTAATTGGCTAATTACATGCAGTGTGGTGCTTAAAGTTACAAACACTTAAACTATGATACCTTAGTTTATATATTTATCCACCCAAACCTTGTTGGGTATCAATGTTATACCTAACATTCTCCCCTTTTGGGTGATATAAATATATAATACCTTTACAATCTAACCCCATAGTTTTCACAACTCTCCTGGTGCTTCCTGGCACCTTGGGCTTTTGTAAAATTATCAGCTACATTGTCCTCCGACATACAGTACTCCAGCTGTATCATTTTACTTCTCACAGATTGTCTAACGTTTTGGTACCTTAAATCTGTATGCTTGCTCCTAGTTTTGACTGCAATATTTGTGGCCATTTGAATTGCTGCCTGATTATCTTCATGTATAATTATAGGATAATTCACAGTTATGCCTATATCATTCATCATTTGCTTATACATAATCAATTCTGTACATAATAGCGATAAACAGGAGAATTCTGCCTCCATAGTTGACAAACTTATATGCTGTTGTCTTATTGACTTCCAACCTATTAATGTCTTACCCAGCATTATGGCTGTTCCTGAAGTCGACTTTCTTGTGTCTCTTTCTGATGCAAAACTAGCATCAGCATAAGCACTCAGAATGAGATCACCTTTTGGCTCTAGATACAATGAATAATTCATTGTCTTTTTAAGATATCTTAATATTCTTTTAGCTGCAATCCAGTGTCTTTCACTTGGTGCAGAATTGAAACGAGCTAACTGATTCACACTGTACGATATGTCTGGTCTAGACCAATTGCTAATGTAAGACAAACTACCAATTAATGATTGATAAATTACCTTATCAAACCCCGGGCTTTGTGCATCAGTGTTGCTAAACTCCTGACTCATTGGAGTCTTAGCCGGCTTACAAAGCTCCATTTTATAATCTATTAGCAATTTGCATATTATATCTTCCTGAGATATCTTAAAACCCTTCTGTGTTTTCTGTATATTTAAACCGAGATATTTTTTTATCTCCCCTAATTGCTTAATCTTTATTTTCTTTCCTAATGATGCTATTATTTTATTGGCCTCATCATTAGTTTCAGTAATCAATGCAATATCATCAGTGAACAACAATAATAATGATATTTTCCCATTTGTCTCCCTCTTAAATAGACATGGATCGGCTAACCCAGCTCTGAATCCTATATTGTTTAGTTCCTTTACAATATACTGGTTCCATTCATAGCCTGATTGTTTAAGACCATAGAGGCTTTTTTTAAACAACCAACAATCATTATTATCTATTATTTCACTTTTAATTCCAACAGGTTTTTTCATATATATAGTGTGTCTTAATGGGCGTGCAAGTAAGCGGTTTCCACATCTAGGTGGTTAATTATATATTTTTGCTAGCTGCCCACACTAAAGCTGCCCTCAAGGTTGCGGCCTTAAGACTAGGTGCAAACACCTCATCATAGTCATTGGCATTCTGTCTAAAACCTTGGGCTACTAATCGTGCCTTATGGATTATATTTCCATCTTTATCAGATTTTACCTTAAAGATCCATTTGCAGCCAATGGACTTCATATCTACAGGTAATCTCGCATTCTCATATACTTTCATATTCCTTAATGAGTTCAGTTCCTTATTCATTGCTGCATACCAACTTTCCTTATCCTTAGTAGGATACATTTTTATTTCATCTACAGTACATGGAACTTTATTAATCTGGCACACTGTGTTAGCCTGGTACCTATCAGGCGGTCTAGATATTCATGTAGTTCTTCTGGGAATTACAGGGCTTGCAGGGGGACTTTTTTGAACTACTACCTGTTCATCTTCCTCATCCTGCTCAGCTATTGGATCTATTTCTTCCTTTATTTCTCTCTTTACTTTATTCTTAAAGTTACAGGGATAACTAATGGGATTTCTATAGGATTCAATAATTACTTCTTTATTGGTGTCCTGTTCTAACTTCTCCCATCCTACGTGCTCTAGAAATTGGGCACTAGCACTACATAATACCTTAGATGTGCCTTTCTCCCAAAAACTATATGCCCTATGGTTTGCCTGGTAACCAACGAAGAAAAATCGTTTAGCTCTATGTTGCCCTTTATGCCTGAGTTGTGTAGGGATATGCACCCATGCTGGTGTACCAAATGTTTGCAGGTAACTTAGGTCAGGTTTCCTGCCTTGCCACTTGGTGAATGGTATTTCACCTGTCGTTGTGTTAACAACGTTGTTCAATATGTTATTAGCACACATTGTAGCCTCCCCCCACAAAGAATCAGGTAATCCAGAATCAGTTAACATTGTTCTAACCATTGCCTGTAGGGTTTGGCCTCTTCTCTCTATGAATGCGTTGTGTTCTGGCCTGTATGGTGCAGACTTTTTGTGCTCTATTCCAGCTACCTTTAGTCTGTTCTGGAATTTGTTGTTAACAAATTCCGTACCATTATCTGTCACCAGGGTTATCAGTTGCCGTTTAGTCTTTCTTTCTGCAAATTTAAGCCAGTTGAAAAAATGTTGATATGTTTCAGTTTTGCTCTTCATTAAGTAGCAAAACCCATATCTAGAATGGTGGTCCATAATGCTCAGTATATATCGAGCACCCCCCATACTGGGTTTCTTTGGACCTATGATGTCTGCAAATATCACTTCTAAAGGTTCTTTGGTTTTGAAACCATTTAGCCTATTTGCAGGCAATACTTTGCTCTTATCTTCACAGCAAACATTACAACGCAAATATTTATCACAAGGTTTTAACCTTATTCCATCAGATAACTCTACTGTACGTTTTAGCATTTTAAAATTTACATGCCCCAAACGCCTATGCAATAAATGGATACATTCATTATGAGGCTTTATATTGTTAAATACAGTCTGTTCCTCCCCTTTCTTACTATCATCTAAGACGTATAACGTTCCATTTAAAGCTGCAGTTACCCTTTTTTTATCCTTCTCAATTATGCTTTTATCCTTCTCAATTATTATTTTTAAATGTAATTACATAACCTAGTTTGACTAATACCCTTACAGAAAGCAAGTTGAACTTTAGTTGCAGTACATACAACATTTTTATATCCTGATTTATGTTGGACAATGTGCAGTACCTTCTCCTTTCGCTTTCAGGTTCCAGCCATTAGCAAGTGATATATGTTGAGAGCTTGTAGACATTTTTACAAATTTTGTCTTATCTCTCGTGATGCAGTGGGATGCACCACTGTCCACCACCCATAAATCATTCTTCACATCACAGTTGCTAAACATGGTTAGTTCAAAGGCTTTCTTGGGCTTTTTACATTCTGGCTTTTTCCTTTTGCAGAAACTTGCCAAATGTCCTCTTCCTCCACAATTAAAACACTTTTTAATTGTGTATGCCGTCGAAGATAAATTCTCTTCTTCCGGTGCTTTCCTTTACTAAGCTGGTTTCTATCAAGCTTTGAAGATAATTTCTCTTCTTTCTTAGATTTATCTTCTCTCAGCTGGTCACGTTCACACCTTCTTCTGGCTTCTTCTAGTAGCCTGCCTGTAATCTCGGTTAATGAGAGGCTATCCTTAGGCAATACTTCCAACGAAGTCACATAGTCATCATAGCTTTGATCTAATGAAGATAATATAATGTATACTTGTTGCAGCTCATTAAAGATAAGCTCTTTTTCTTGTAATTCTTGAAAAATGCTCTTCATACAGTTTAAATGAGCTAACATGTCTCCATTCCTTTGAAGATGTGTTCAAACAGCTTCCGTGTAAGATTTATATGTGCTCCTACACTGTCCCGAACATATATCTTCCTGAGGTTCTCCCAGCAGTTTGCAGCATTTTCTTCTCCACGAATATGGACAAGCTGCTGGTCACAGAGAGTCAGTCCTATGATGCATAAAGCCTGCTCATTCTTCCGTTTATAGTCTTGTAACTTTTGGTTATCCTCTTCATCATCAGGATCCCAGCTACTCACATCTGGTGGGTTTGTTATTATGTCCCACAAACCTTCTCTACGTAGAAGTAAACTACATTTCATTGACCATGAAACATAGTTTGTTCCATCCAGCCTGGATATCAGAGACAGATGTGGTAGATTTACTTGTGCCATTACTCTTCAGATATATGACTATTTTAAACTAATAAAAACAGTTTGTTTTTACAGTAATGTGCAACTCACACCAACTCTCACTGCTATATCCTGGTTAGTTATACTGTGCAGCTGGGCCCATAACCAGTGTTAGTGTTTGGGGATAAACCCCTAGCAGAGTATGCAGCAGCAGTCAAGCCAGGCAGCCAAATGAGAGAGGAAGGGTTTTAGAGTATACACACACTGAACACAAACACTGTTTGTAGTTTAAATAGTTTTTAATCCAGTTAGAGTTTAAGCATTGTCAATCAGTCCGTATGTCTTTCACAATATATCCATTCAGTAAGACTCACTAAATCAGTCCAGATAATAGTCCTTACTATATCTTTATCAGCCGATAAAGATATCTTCTCCTCCTCCAATGCCTTTCTCCAGAGGATAATGCTGGATATTCAGTAGGACGATCAAACAGTAGACAGTCGCAGTAAAACAGTAATAAACAGTTGTATCCAGCAGTAAACGGCAGTAAACAGTAAACAGCAAACGGTAAACAGTAAAACAGTAGGCAGTAAGTAGCAAGCTTTCTCCTGCTTCCTCTTATTGCAGTTTCTAACCGCACCCTTAATTGGCTAATTACATGCAGTGTGGTGCTTAAAGTTACAAACACTTAAACTATGATACCTTAGTTTATATATTTATCCACCCAAACCTTGTTGGGTATCAATGTTATACCTAACAGAATTCATATATTTCTAAGAAAGATAAATATGGAACGACTCATCCAAACTGGCAAAATATAAAAAAAAGAGATTTCCTACCCAATACATTACATCCTTCTTCCTAACTCATCCTTTGAGATCTTTTTCTTTTGCCTCCCATTAGGGAAGAAATTGGACACCATGGAAATTAAAAACAAAACCATCAAACGTATATGACTCTTTAAGATGTATATTGATCAGAGTGCTTTGGATGAATTCAGAAGGTTTCCCTATGGTGTTACCAACCTTCCTGAGTTGAGATGGTCCCCTCTGGACAAGGAACACAATCATAGCAGCAAACTGGTTCTCCTTCTCGAGCTTTCTTGACAAATCCTGGCTGACATTTTTCCACACATTTGGACTGAGGCAGAGACTGGAAAGAAAAAGAAAAATGCCAAAGGAAAGAGGTTAATCTCACCATTTATGTAACATGGAGGTAGACAGAAACATTAGCCAAGTAATCTCTGGGCTTCAGATAGAAAAATATGAAAACCCTGACAACTTCCAAATGATTGCAGGAATACAATTGCAGGCGGATGCCTCATTTAGTTCCTCCTTTTTCTTGGGGCCTTTCTACTTAATAAAGTCTGGAGGGATGAAATGAGAAAAAAATTAAACATCAAGTCACATTTAGTTCCTCCTCATAGTGTAATTCACATGCATTCCTCCATTCTTCATATATGCATGATTTTAAAATAAGATATCCACTTATTTTAAATTTGAGACTAAACTTTATTGTAAAAGATTTATTACATTTCTATTCCATTTGTGAACTTTATAAAGATTAACTGACTAATTAAATGATTGATTGATGTATATTTTATACATCAATGCATTTATTTAAAATTGTATTTATTTTTAATTTATTTAAAATACCACATTTTTTGGAGTATAAGATGCTCCAAACTATAAGACCCACCTACCTTTGGGGAGGAAAACAAGAAAAAAAATCTGCCTCTGCCTCCCAGCAATTTGCCTCCTTGCAGCAAACAGCTTCAGCACAGCCTGATTAGCATAAGCAGCTGATTGTCGGTTGGATCGGCCTCCATACAATCAGTTGTTTCAGGCTGCAGGGATTGACATAGCCTATTGCTGTCTCCGCGTGCCCCATTTTTGAGCCATTCCAAGTGGCAGGAATCAGAATGGGCAGAAAATGTAGCACATGGAGGCTTAAAAAGTGTGTCTTATACTCCAAAAAATGCAGTAAATTAAAACTGTGATTAAAAAAGAAACGTCTGATTGGAAAGATGTAGAATGGTTTCTTCTGGATTGCAAAACTCCTTTTTGAAAACAGTTCAAAATGATCTCCTAGTTAAGATACAAAGGAAAAATTCTTTACAAATAAAGGCTGTCAACCTTAAACATGATGTTCCTCATCTGTATATTTATTTGATCAATTTATACGGCTGCCATGCTGGTTAATTAAAAGTAAAACTGACTAATTTCTAAAATTATAGTGAGGTGAGATGGAGGTGAAAATGTGTCCATCAAAAAGGGTGAGTCAGGGATCTTCCAATGCACCACGTGGGTCATGAGTGAGAGCTCTGTGTGGGAAACTGATATACAACCCAAGGTATCCAATACAAGGTACCCGATACAATTAGGTGACACAAGCTAACAGGGAAATGCACACCTGTATTCATTATAAGTTTGGAGACTACCAGAGTGGCTTAAGATAGTTAACAATCCAAAAAAACATTTGCATGCAAGGCAATGGTAGGATTCAAACAAATTTACTACTGGTTCTGTGGGCGTGGCTTGGTGGGCATGGCATGGCTTGGTAGGTGTGGTGTGGCTTGGTGGGCATGGCAGGGGAAGGAAAAGTCTCCCTTCCCTTCCCACTCCTGGGGAAGGTAAAATCTCCCTTCTCTTCCCATTCCTGGGAAGATTACTGGAAAATCCCATTTCCTCCCCACCCCACTAACCTGCTTTCCAGCTCCGTTCTCTTGTGCAGGGCAACAAAAGAAGACCCAGCCAATCAGCTGGGACTCGGGAGGCAGAGAATAGATGGGGCAGGGCCAGTCAGAGGTGGTATTTGCTGGTTTTCTGAACTATTCAAATTTTCCACTACCAATTCTCCAGAACTGATCAGAACCTGCTGAATACCAGCTCTGATGCAAGGGATTTTCAGATGAAGAGCACTCTTAAAAGCCAATGCCAAAATCTAAGTAACATTTCCCTTGAAATTGTTCTTTATTACTTCTGATATCAGGATTTTCTTTGCACTAAAGTTGTGTTTCATTACTTCAGTTTTCAGGCCATTATTGTGGTGTGATGGGCAGCAAATAAATTTAATCAATCAATGAATAAATAAGCTCACATCGGACCAGTCATTGTTATATCATGTGAACCAAAAGCCTTGGACCTCCTTGATGGTCCTCCCCAACCACGAGCCTGCAATTTTGGGAGACCCCTGACTCCAATCAGGGCAAGATGAAGTGTCAGGGCTCTAGCATCCACCCCCATTCGAATGGGGCACATTGTCCACTGGGACACATCCAAAGCCAAGTGTCATCAATCATGCTCTCCAGTAATAATCTTGCATGCCAGAAGCTTTGGCCACCTAGCAATTATCTATGAAAGCATTTAAGGAATGTACTACTTCCCCCACTCCCTTTTAGCTGACAACTCTAAAAGACCAGAGAAATATTTGCTTATTAAGGTTATTTCCCACTGGGATCAACAAGACTTCCATCCAATTCTGATTCCATTTCATCAGATTGAGACTAAACTTGAACTCAGGTCCTGATCCACAGAATTGCCTTCACCTTTGATATTTGAAGAGAAGAAATTAGTGAAACTGAAACTAGTAACACCAAAATCCTCAGCACATGAGGCAGTAGTGGGATCCTACCTTAGACACTACTGGTTCAGTGGGAGATCGTGCGCGTACGCGCACCCCTAACATATGCAGCCGTAAAAGCCAATCAGCTGAGAGGGTAAAGAAGTGACCCTCCCACCCTCCCATGCACTTTTCAGTCTTTTATCCTCTCAGCTAATCTTCGGAGGATTGTTTTCTTCCTCTCAGCTAATCCGAGACATTTTTTTTACTACAGGCTAGAGTAAACTGGTCCAAACTGGTAGCATACCACCACTGTTATGATGCCCTCTCTCACCGGGTTTATGGAGATATTAAACTGGATATAAAATGGCAGAGATTTGTGTCCTAAGTAATAATCACTCCAAATCTCATTTTGGAAATAGCTGAATCAGGTTATAACAGTATTCTGCATTAAAGCATCTCTTGGTCATTAAATCTGAAAACTCCCTATCTGTCTAAGAAAATTATAGATGTTTTACTCCACACATTCAATTCCCAGTCAAGGTTACCCACCCTTTTGACTAGAATTAGCCCACTTGAAATGGATTTTAAGTCTTTGGCCGGGGGGGGGGGGGTTGTATCAATATTTTCCTCACCTTGTTCAGCAACTTTAGCTGTGACAAAACATCTTGGTTGATTATAATTCTCTGCCTTTCAAAACTCCCCAATTCCTTGTTGATGGGATCCTCCTTGGGCAGAAACACCCTACTAATGATCCGCAGATCTGCTGCTATGTCTCCATATTGGTCCAAATACACTTTCAACAAAGAAAGATTGTACAATTCATTCTTCTTTAAATATGGATGGAACTAGAGTGGAAACATTGAGGAATTTCAAGAAATCTTGTTTTCTTACCTCACATCCTCTTTTTACATTTTAATCTTTCTTCTACAGTTGTTTAGCTTGCAAATATTGCGAGTTGGGAGAACAAGTGTTGCCATTGCCTTCAAAGCTCAAGAACAAAGGTTTAGTAATAATTCTCAATTGTGTGTGTGTGTGTGTGTGTGTGTGTGTGTGTGTGTGTGTGTATGACGTGGGAAAATACCCGAAGAAAGCTGAATACCATACATGTAAGTACCCACAAAAACTTAACAAAACATATATATGTTTTCACGGGTACTTACATGTATGGTATTCAGCTTTGTCCGGGTATTTTCCCACGTCATTATAATCTCATCTGCCATCATCAGGCTTGTGTATTGTGTTCGTCTGTGAGTCAGACTTTCACAGCCGTTTCTATTTTAAACTTGGTGCTAGCCTACGCTGTGCCAGAATGTTTTTTTCTTCATCCTGATTGGTAGGGAGTCTTGGTCTGTGTTTATTGGCCTTGGAGTCTGCTGTGAAATGCTTGATTAGTGTTTCTAATATCTTCTGTCTGTTTTTTAGCTTTTTTAGTCTTGATTGGCTGGCAACATTGCGTTTCCTGTATTGGAAGCTTTTAGTGTGGCTTGGCTCCGAGTAAACAGACGGCTATCATTTATTAGGAAGCTAGGTTTCATCTGGTTGCCTGGTTGGGGTGTGTTTGAACTGGAGGTATCAGGGGGAGTCTGTTTGTGCCCAGGTGTTTGCCTGGCTTGTGGTGTTGAGATTTTTTTGTTTGAGAGTGCAGGCTTCCAGATAATTGACAGTCTGGTGGAGTCATCTCTTCTATTCATGCTTTCAGGTCTTTTTTCAATCTCTATGGCTTCTCTGATAATTCTGTAGCTGGGGTTTTCTTTAGTGGCTAGGGTTTTGGTGCCATTGAAGTCGATGCTATGACCTGTGGCTTTCATGTTAGTTTCTGATTAGGGCTAATTCTGTTCTTTTCAGGATCCTTTCAGTGGCTGAAGTTTTGGAATGGAATTTGAGTTGGAAGCATATGGGGAACACATTTTTGTCTCGACAATTGAGTAGGAATGTGAGATCACACAAGATGGTGGCTCTTCGGAGTTTGAGTTTCTCATAGGTCCTGGTTAGCCAGAAGGTTTCCTCCCCCTAGAGGTACAATATTTGTTTTCATAGATTTTCACAGGGACAGGTATATAGGTCTAGGTGTATTCGGGTCTTTTCCCGTGTAAGATTAAGAGTATCTTGGTGCCGTTTTGGCGAGGTCCCACTCGCCATCCTCAGACTGGTGCTGGCTGGATCTTATCTTTGGGGTTTCTTAGGATTCCAAAGAAACACTATCACCAATCTAATCCAAAAAGAGATACCCCAAAAAAACCAAGACACAGAACAAGACAACGGTATCGCACTCCTCCCCTACATCAAAGGCACCACAGACAAAATCAGCAAAATTCTCCACAAACACAATATCAGGACAGCCTTCGGCACCGACCAAAAAATAGCCAACATCCTAAGAAACCCCAAAGACAAGATCCAGCTAGAAAACCAAGGAGTTTATGAAATACCATGCAACAATTGCCCAGCAACATACATTGGACAAATCAACAGGAGAATAAATGCACGCATCGCAGAACACAAAAACACAATCAGAAGAGAGGAAAATACTTCCTCCCTCTTCCAGCACCTTAAAGCCACAGGACATGAAATTAATTTCAAAGGAACCAAATTAATATCCAACACTGAACATTCCAGCAAGAGAATAATCAGGGAAGCCATTGAGATAGAAAAACAACTCCATAACATGAATAGACGGGACGATACCTCCTGCTTACCAGACATCTGGAAGCTTGCCCTCACCAACAAATGAGTCCCAGCCACGAAAACCAGCCAACCAGCCCAGCACACCAGCCATCCCCCAGTATTTAGAGAGAGACAGCAGCTCCGATCACACTCTGCTTGCACTGACACAAAGCTGAAAGCACCTGCCTGAGGATGGCGAGTGGGACCTCGCCGAAACATCGCCAAGATACTCTTAATCTTACATGGGAAAAGACCCGAACACACCTAGACCTATGTACATGTATATGTATATGTATATGTATAAGTATGGTATTCAGCTTTGTTCGGGTATTTTCCCACGTCATTATAGTTGTGCTTTTAAAATTGTAGCAACGTTTCAGCAGAATCTCATCTGCCATCATCAGGCTTCTGTATTGTGTTCATCTGTGAGTCAGACTTTTACAGTTGTTACAGAGATTTCAATAGAGATTGAAAAAAGACCTGAAAGTATGAATAGAAGAGATGATTCCACCAGACTGTCAATTATTTGGAAGCCTGCACTCACAAACAAAAAAATATCCACACCACAAGCCAGGCAAACACCTGGGCACAAACAGATCCCCCCGGATACCTTCAGCTCAAACACACCCCAACCAGGCACCCTGATGAAACCTAGCTTCCTAACAAATGATAGCCGTCCATTTACTCGGAGCCAATCTGCACTAAAGGCCTCCAATAAAGGAACACAAAGTTGCCAGCCAATCAAGACACAAAAACAGCCACAAAACAGACAGAAGATATTAGAAACACCAATCAAGAAGAACACCGCTAACTCCAAGACCAATAAACACAGACCAAGACTCCCAACCAATCAGGATAAAGAAAAAATCATTCGGGCACAGCAATAGGCTGCCCCAAATTCAAATCTGAAACCACTGTAAAAGTCTGACTCACAGATGAACACTATACAGAAGCCTGATGATGGCAGATGAGATTCTGCCGAAACGTTGCTACAACTTTAAAAGCACAACTACTATGACGTGGGAAAATACCCGAGCTAAGCTGAATGCCATACATGTAAGTACCCGCAAAAACTTAAGAAAACACACACACACACACACACAAAACTTATAGTTCTTTTTTTATGTATGGCATTCAGCTAGTTCGGTATTTTCCACGTAGTTGTGCTTAGTTAGCACTCTCAGCAGAATCTCATCTGCCACATCAGGCTTTCAAGTTCATCTGTGAGTCAGACTTTACTGAATCTGAAACCACTGTAAAAGTCTGACTCACAGATGAACACTATACAGAAGCCTGATGATGGCAGATGAGATTCTGCTGAAACGTTGCTACAACTTTAAAAGCACAACTACTATGATGTGGGAAAATACCCGAACAAAGCTGAATGCCATACATGTAAGTACCTGCGAAAACTTAAGAATATATATATATATATATATATATTCATAGATTTTCACGGGTACAGGTATGCAGGTCATGGCGTGTTTGGGTCTTTTTCCATGTAAGATTGAGAGCATCTTGGCAACGTTCAAGCAAAGCGTGATCAGAGCTGACGTCTCCCTATATATATTGGTGGGGATGTTGGCTGTGTTTTTATTTCTTGATTGGTTGATGGAGTTGATGTTTGCCGATTGGCTGGCTTTTCATAAGAACATGTGTGGATCTGTGTCTATCAGCCTCCTGTGTTTTAGTGACCTGGGTAATGGGCTGTGTGATGACCTTCTGAGTTTTATTGTTTTGACCTCCTGGGTCTTGTGCTGTAATCTCCTGGGTTTTAATGACATCGTAAATCACTGAATCTCATAAATCACCAAACCGGTAGTTAACCCTGTTGGATCCCACCCTTGCTTGTTGGGACCCCATACCTGCCATGGATGCAGCCTCTGAGCCCCCAAACTCTCTTCTCCCTTCTTTCTTCCCCTCTTGGAATTGGACACAGAATGTAATGTGTGGGCCAGAATCTTAATGACACTGTACGTAATGCGGTCATTTTTGATCTGCTTCCTATTCTTTTTCTCTTGGGTTTCCAGTGGTGCTTTCTGGGTGCATCTTCTCCGGCCTTTGACAGAAAAGACGTGTTTTGAAATAGCACAATGAAAATACTCATCTTGATATTCAGTTTCCACAAAGAAAACAGCTTTATAGGCATCATCTTTTTGCCCACTTTTTTTCCACTTAGAAGGAAAGCTCCAAATACTATGGACGTACTTGTAATGCCTGTTTTCTTTTATTGAATATCCTCCAACCACTGTAACGATCCAGACTTTCCCTTGAATAGGTTCTGGTAAATGCCTAAGTGTTAAATGGAAGGGAAGAATTCTGTCAAAAATGGACTCAAATTCTATGAAATGAACAAAGACATTGACTTGTTTCCACATAGAGAGGGCATTCCTGAGGGCTGCTGTATTTCCAGTCACTGAGAATTGTTGTGATATAACAACACAAATTGCATTCCTCACAAGCATAGGGGTAAAAGTTCTCATGAAATTTTCTCCCTTCTCTGTGTCTGGAGCAAAGAGACCAATCAAAGTCCATCCAAAATGGAGGAGCAGTTGGACAATTGCTGGGTAGTGAAACCCTTCTTTGGGGAGCATTGGATGGAAAAAAGGGAATCGACTTTTATCACTCAGAGCCTCTGAAGCAGTTTTCTCACTGATCTGAAAAAATCAACAAAGAGTGCTGTGTTATATTTGGGGTCCTACCAAGTCCCAATTTCTAGCTTTCAATGAATCCAACTTTTTTTTCATGCGCATATTAGAACAGTTTCTTCTTGATTAGTCATTAGGCCATATCATTTTTTTAAGTTCTTTTTTCTCTATTTGAAAAAAGACAGAGAGATTGCAGTACCTATGTCAATTGTACATTCAAGAATGTTTTAGTTGAGATGTGTTTGTTCTAAGCATTTGAGATTCTTACAGTTTCCATATCATTAATTTTATTAAAAAAATACATGTCCTAATTTTATAAATTGTAAATAAATCCCAATTCAGCTCTCAGGGGAGCAGTTGGAAGACTACTCTACTCATTGCAGAATACCTTATGCCACCAGACTTGAAATTCTAGATCTAGAAATCTAGATCTAGAAATCTAGAAACAATCGAAGTATAGTATATAAAATCATACATTGCAATGTCCTACCTGTCAATGAATACTTCAGCTTCAACCATAACAATATAAGAGCAAACACTACATACAAACTCAAGGTTAATCGCATCAAACTTGATTGCAGGAAATACGGCTTCAGCAACAGAGTGGTCAATGTCTGGAATACTCTACCTGACTTCGTGGTTTCTTCCCCACACCCCAAAAACTTTAACTTTAGGCTTTCTACTATTGACCTCACCCCTTTCCTCATGAAAAGAACTTTTCAAGAGCTACATAAAAAAGAACTGATATTTTCAGAACTGCATCAAGTTTACATCCTTCTTTCCTCATTGGATGAAAGTTATGATGATTACGTATATTCACTGGAAGTCCTGACCAAAGATAAACTGACATTGACTGACATAACTGAAAGATTGTTAGAAGAAGCAAGAAGACGGCTGGATAGGGACCAACTGAGGAAGAAACAACCACAAGAAGGGGATTTGTCTTCAACTACCTATACTGTTAGGAAATGTTTTTCTTGTGGGGCGAGGGGACATATAGCTGGATTCTGTAAGAAAGGAAAACAACAGAATACTAGTAAACACCAGAAGGCCAAGAAGACTGTTAGTTTAGCTATGTCTAGCAATTCAAGTGTAAACCATGATTTGTGGGTTGTTGATAGTGGAGCATCGCAGTGCATTACTAAAGATAGAGAGAGGTTTGTAAAGATGTCTACGAGTAAGCAACGTGTATCATTGGCAAATGGATGGAAGATTAAAGCATCAGGTGAAGGTACTGCATATTGTTCTTGTATAAACGATCATTTAACTATGTTATATGTACCTAAACTGAAATTTAATTTGTTATGAGTAATGGCTTTAGTTAATATTGATTATGTAGTAACCTTTAGGGGAGATAACTGTACAATAGAGAAAGAGGGTAAAAGTGTTACTGCTATATTAGAGAATGATTTATATGTAATACATGATGACCAGTTGAAGATGGCTAACTCAGTTTATAAGAATGTTAAGCCACATGATGAATGTATACATTTACTGCATAGACGTCTAGGGCACATTAATTTCAAAATGCTCAAACTGTCATATTGTCAGAAGGAGTAAAATTGAAACCCTGTAGTAAGTACTTAAACTGTAATGCCTGTAGCCAGGAGCAAAGTAAGGTTACTGCAGCAAACAGACTAAATGGATTTAAGACCAAAGAACCTTTAGAGCAGGCTTGTTCAACCCATGGCCTGCGGGCCGCATGCGGCCCAGGTCGCCTTGTAATGCGGACCAGTGCCCACCCCAACCTTCTGGCAAGAGCCAGCGAGGAGGAGGAGGAGAGGCGGGCACGAGGTGGGGCGAGGCAAGCACCACGCCAAGGAGCAACAGAAAAGGCCTTTGCTGCTTCTGCCCCCGCCGCCGCCCCCCCCGCCACCACCGTTGGTGCTGCTGCTTCTGCCCCCGCCACCGCTTCTGCCCCCGCCACCGCTTCTGCCGCTGCCGCCGCCCCCCACCACCACTGCTGCTTCTGCCCCCGCTGCCGCCGCCGCTGCTTCTACCGCCGCTTCTGCCGCCGCCCGCCCCTGCCACCGCCGCTGCTACTTCTGCCGCCGCCGCCCCACCACCCCGCCGCCGCCGCTGCTGCTTCTGCCCCTGCCGCTGCTGCTTCTGCCACCACTGCGGCCCTTCCTCCCCGCCGCCGACGCTGCCGCTTCTGCCCCCGCTGCCGCTTCTTCCCCTGCCGCCGCCGCTTCTGCTGCCGTCGCTGCCGCTTCTGCCCCCACCACCGCCACCGCTTCTGCCCCCACCGCCGCCGCCGCCGCTTCTGCCGCCACATTATTTTATAATAATTTATTGTATGTGCGGCCCAAACCAAATTTTCATCTTCTAATGTGGCCCAGGGAAGGTGAAAGGTTGGACACCCCTGCTTTAGAGGTTGTGTTTGCTGACATAATTGGTCCTAAGAAACCAAGTTTAGGAGGTGCCTGCTATATTTTGAGTATTATGGACCATTACGCACGATACGGTTTCTCCTATCTTGTGAAAAACAAAACAGAAACATTCCAACATTTCTTTCACTGGATAAAGTTTACTGAGAGAAAAATGAAAAGTAAAGTAATTACTTTACTTACTGATAATGGGACTGAGTTTGTTAACAAAAGATTCCAAAATATGTTGAAATTGGCTGGTGTTATGCACCTTACAGACCACAACATAACTTGTTTGTAGAACGAAGAGGGCAAACGTTACAAGCCATGGCTCGTACTATGTTATCTGATTCAGGTTTACCTGAAATTCTGTGGGGTGAAGCCATAATGTGTAGTAATCATGTTTTAAACAATGTAGTTAATACAACAACTGGTGAATTGCCATTCACTCGTTGGTATGGCAGAAAACCAAATTTAAGTTACCTACACACATTTGGAGGTCCGGCATGGGTGCATATTCCCTCACAAGTAAGACTGAAAGGGCGACATAGAGCTAAGAAATTATTTTTTGTTGGTTATTAGACCAACCATAGACCGTTTAGATTTTGGGATCAATGCATAGCTCATGTATATTGTAGTGCTAGTGGAAAATTTCTCAAGCACGTTGGGTGGGATAAACTGGAACAGGAATCCAGTAATGATATCATTATTGATACCCAAATAGTCCCTAAAGATAAAATCAGTAATCCATGAATAGCCATTAAAGAGGAAGCACAGGAGGAGGTAGTAGAACAGGCACAGGAGGAGGTAGAAGAACAGGAGCAGGTGCCACAGGAAAGTCCACCACTAAGCCCTGTATTACCAAGACGTTCAACCCAAGTAACACGACCACCTGATAGATATCAGGCTAGTGTTGTATGCCAAGTTAATACAGTTCCAAGTAATTATAGTGAAGTAAAACTGTATCCTGCTAAGGATCAGGCTGCTTGGCAGAAAGCAATGGATAAGGAACTGGAATCATTAAAAAAAACTGGAGGTATACGAAAATGTTAAGTTACTACCAGGTAAACATGCCATAGGATGTAAATGGATTTATAAATTGAAGACAGGTGTGGATGAGACTGTTACCCATAAAGCCAGGTTAGTAGCACAAGGGTTTAATCAGACAGCAAATTACTATGATGAGGTGTTTGCACCTAGTCTGAAGGCTACTACATTAAGGGCAGCATTAGTGTGGGCAGCTAAGGAGAAATACATTGTAAATCATTTGGATGTAGGGATGGCATATCTGCATGCACCGTTGCAACACACTATATATTTAAAGAAACCTTTAGGTATCAAAACTGATAATACAACTGATTGCTGGAGATTGAAAAAGAGACTTTATGGCTTAAAGTAATCAGGATATGAGTGGAACCAATGTATAGTTAAAGAATTAACTAAGATAGGCTTTGTAGCTGGCATGGCTGATCCATGTTTGTTTAAAAGAGAAAGTAATGGTATGATTTCATTGTTGCTATTGTTTACTGATGACATAGCATTAATCACCAAAACTGAAAAAGAAGCTACTAAAATAATTTCACTATTAGAAAAGAAATTTAAAATAAAACAATTAGGAGAAATCAAACAATATCTTGGTTTAAAGATAGATAGAACTAGGAGATGATACAAGACCTCACAGGCAGATAAAATTAACCAATTACTAAAAAGATTTAAGATGGAACTTTGTAAGCCGGCTAAAACACCGATGAGCCAGCAGTTTAGCCATAGTGATGTTCAAAGTCCTATTTTTGATAAGAACATTTATCAGTCCTTGATTGGTAGTTTATCTTATCTCAGTAATTGGTCAAGGCCAGATATTGCATACAGTGTTAATCAATTAGCGAGATTAATCGTGCTGAGCAGATTTAAAGGCACTCGCAAGCTGCTCAAAGTGTGTTAAGATATCTGAAACAAACAATGCACTATGCATTTTATTTGGAGCCTAAAGATGAACTGAGTTTAACTGCATAAGCTGATGCAAGTTTTGCTACAGACATAAATACATGAAAATCTACATTGGGTACTGTAATATTATTGGGAAAAGCATTGATTGGATGGAGGTCTATTAGACAGAAACGTCTAAGTTTGTCAACAATGGAGGCTGAATTCTCATGTTTATCTTTATTACGGACAGATTTAGTTTTGTATAAGCAATTATTAATTGATATGGGAATTGATGTAACAGATCCTATTGTTGTTTATGAAGATAACCAATCAGCAATACAGATGACTTCAAATATTGATGTTAAGACAAGAACGAAACACAGAGATTTAAGATATTTAAATGTGAGACAATGTGTGCAAAGTAAAATGATTAAGCTAGAATAATGTATGTCAGAAAACAATATAGCAGATCATTTTACAAAGGCCCAAGGCTCTATAAAGCATAAGGCTAGCTGTGAAGATTATGGACTTAGAATGTAAGGTTGTATATATTGTCCTACCCAAAAGGGGAGGATGTTAGGAATGTAAGTAACCTAACAGCTATTTGGGATGGAAATATATAAACGAGGATAGACATTTTAATACTGTCTCTTTAAGAGAATCCTAAAAGTGTAATTCTCTAACGGCCATAAGATGGTGCCAAAAAGCTGGGTTGTTTAGTCTTAGACTCAGAAGTCTCAGAAGAGAGTGTGAGTGAATCTCTGTTTTCTTCTGTTGGAGAATATTGCCGTTCTTCCTAATTGATTGATATTCCTGGATTTGATGGAAGTCTGATACTGAACTGTTTTCGACACTGGACTTTGTTATTGGATTATCCCTGGACTAAAAACTGACTGATCTTACCTGTGAATGATTTTGGACTGCTTATTTTGAACTTTGTTTAAAACCTTTATTGGAAGTAAAAACCAACATTTACTGTACAGTGTAGCTGTGTGTATTATTCAAACACTACTCTCAAAAACGTCTCCCTGTATGCACTCATTCCCCTAATGGGGAATTACCTCAACACTATAAATTAAATCCAAAATTTCAGCTCAGTATAAGTACATGGTGGTAATATTGGGCTTTTGTACTTTAATATTTCAGGCTAAGGAGGCTGCATAGATATGATTTTTAAAAAATTCTTATAACAGTGTGTTCACTTGTACCTTTGGTCTAAATGACCTCTTTTAATGTTGAAGGAAAAAAGATCTAGTCACTGAGAGAAATACACCCAGGTAAGGAAAGGTGTGAACTTGCTCTATCAGTTCATCAGACTTCAGAGGATAATTAGGACTGCAGAAAAAACAATTACTACCAACCTGCCTTCCATGGAGGACCTGTATACTGCATGAGTCAAAAAGAGGGCTGTGAAAATATTTACACACCCACACATCCTGGACATAAACTGTTTTAACTCCTTCCCTCAAAATGACTCTATAGAGCACTGCACTCCAGAACAACCAGACACAATAATGGTTTCCCCCCGAAAGCCATCACTCTACTAAACAAATAATTCCCTCAACACTGTCCAACTATTTACAAAAGCTACAGTACTATTACTGTTAGTCTTCTCATCACTCCTTATCACCTATCACCTCCCATGTATGACTGCATGACTGTAACTTTGTTGCTTGTATGCTTATGATTTATATTGACTGTTTCCCAGTATGATTTGATTGCTTATTGTACCCTTTGACTATCATTAAGTGTTCTAACTGATGATTCTTGGCTCTTGACAAATGTATCTTTTCTTTTATGTACACTAAGAGCATTTGCAACAAGACAATTCCTTGTGTGTCCAATCAGACTTGGCCAATAAAAGAATTCTATTCTATTCTGTTCTATTCTATTATATTCTGTTCTGTTCTGTTCTGTTCTATTCTATTCCTATTCCTATTCCTATTCCTATTCTCTTTCTTTTCTTCTTCCTCTTCCTCTTCCTCTTCCTTTTCCTCTTCCTCTATTCTATTCTATTCTATTCTATTCTATTCTATTCTATTCTATTCTATTCTATTCTATTCTATTCTATTCTATTCTATTCTATTCTATTCATCTTCGAATAGCCCTATATGGCAATATGTCATTTCTCAAAGACCAGAAATTTTGACATTGACTTATCAGTAATCAGATAATTCTTATAAGAGTCTAGTTTTCTTAACAATACATGAAACTCAAATGTACATGGGCAGCATACTTTTCTTACCATTTGGTAATGATCAGTCCTGCCTCTCATGGCTCCATTCATCCTAAAAGGGGGGTCCCCAACCTATGGGCCACGACCCACTAGTGGGCCATGAGGGGTTTGTAATTGGGTCATGAAAATGGCCGGTAAGTGCATATGTGCACACACTCATCCTCACGTGTGTGAGTAAAGGGAAAGCATATGCACACATGCTGTATCCTATCTCTCTATGAACCATCTCCTCTGCCCTCCCAATCTTGAAAGCTGAAAACATTGGGGAACTCAATGTTCCCCTAAACACACTCTCAATCAAATGAATGAAGAACATGGAATAATTGAGATAGAAGGGATTTTTGAGGTCTTCTAGTCCAACTCTCTGCTCACAGAGCAGATCATATACCATTTCAGACAAAATGAAAACCCCCCCCAAAAAAAAAAAAAAAAACCCAAAAACAAAAAAAAAAAAACAATAAAAATTTTTCCACCCCACAAAAAAAAAAAAAAAGAACAACACAAACCACAAAACCCCCCTTCAAAAACAAACACCCCCTCCCAATTCTTTTTTTTTAAACAAACAAAAAAAAAAAAAACCAACCCCCCCCCCCCCCACCCCCAAATTTTTAACAAAAAAAACACCAAAAAAAAAAAAACCCACACCCCAAAAAAAAAAAACAAACCCCCCCCCCACCCCCCCCCACCCCCCCCCCCCCCCCCCCCCCACAAAAAAAAAAAAAAAAAAAAAAAAAAAAAAAAAAAAAAAAAAAAAAAAAAAAAAAAAAAAAAAAAAAAAAAAAAAAAAAAAAAAAAAAAAAAAAAAAAAAAAAAAAAAAAAAAAAAAAAAAAAAAAAAAAAAAAAAAAAACCTTAAAGGTCTTCCAGTCCAACCCTCTGCTGAGGCAGGAAACCCTATATCATTTCAGACAAATGGTTGTCCACTATTTTCTTTAAAAAAAATACCGGTGTTGGAGCATTTACAACTTCTGGAGGCCAGTTATGGGAGAATTCAAGTCAATACAATTGTCAATAGTGGATCGCATCTGCCTAAAGACTGCTGGTTCTTCTACAAGGAATGCACTTTTCATCTACCATTCTCAACTCTCTTCAATGGGAAGCTGGCATGTATTTAAGCCTAGATAGATAGATAGATAGATAGATAGATAGATAGATAGATAGATAGATAGATAGATAGATAGATAGATATAGATATGATATAGAGATAGATAGATATATATATAGATATGTTATAGAGATAGAGATAGATAGAAAGGTAGATAGGTAGATAGAGATAGAGATAGATATGGATATAAACTCAAATAGGCATGGAAGAACCTGCAAATAGAGGGCCCCATCTGTTCGGATATTTTTATATCACTCTCCAGCCATGAAACCTACAATGGATATAGTGAAAAGCAGCTTTTGAATTCTATAATGAAGATATGGTTTAATCTGTCATCAAACACTACACCCCATTCACTTTGCTAGATAGGGGAACACAAAAACAAACCTGTGGAAATTTGTAGGCATCTGCTAAAGTTGACATCTGGATGGAGATGTCTCTGTGAGCTTTATCAACAAGTGCCAAAAGGTTGTCTTTCCTTCCACAGCTGTAGTTGGGAACATTGGCTTCTCCAGTAGACAGCATGTCCAGCAAGGCATCTGAAGTGCCGAGGGTGTTATCATAGTTGTCATGGATGTTGCAGCCAAGTGTGAGATTGTGCGTGGGCTGATAATTTTTATTAAAAACTTCAATATTGAAAATCACACGTAGTATGGATTTCTCTAGATGAGAGGAACTAGTGTAAAACCATGCTTATATTAGTATTAACAGCAGGAGCAGCAACAATAAAATACTTTTTCTCTATTTAATCCATTTTTTCTCCACAAGCTAACTAAATCTTAAGCTATTATTGATCCAAAACCAGAGGCAAATGATAATCACTCATCATCCTTTAATGTTGTGAGTGTGGAGAAGATAGAATGGATATAGTTTTCCAAAAGGGTTATAAATCAGAAATACACCATTATTTGTAGAAGTTTGATTTGAACCTCTCCCAGAAAATAAGACAAAAGAGATAGAGACTGTGGAAATCAAAAGGGTTCAAGAAATTAGTCAGGTCCTGCAATATAAAAATGAGTAAAATAAGATGAAGGAGAAAGAAGAGTGTTAGAGCTGCAAATGGAGGGAATGAAACTCCATCACAATGAATGACTTACAACTGAATCTGCCTAGAAGGAGCCCTGTTGAAAGGTAATGTTGCATGTGCTATTGTTGATAGAGAGATGACTACACCAATGAGAAGATCGCCTGGCTTATAATAGCTCCATGGCTTTTTTCCATCCTGGCTGTCCAAACTCAGTGGGCACTTCATTCTCAGGTTCCCGGAGACCGGCTGGCACATCAGTAGAAGCAAAATCAGAAGCAGGAGGTCCATAATTCCTGGGGCTGAATCAATCTCCTTCCTATATTTAAAGAAGAATTAGCAGAATTCAAAGCACTCTCACAGGATAGAATATCCTCTGGCTTTCCTGATTCAAACAGACAAGATTCATCTGGAAGAGATAAAACGTACATTCAAGAGCACAGCTCCCGCCTGTCCTGTAATTTGAGCCACAAAGGGCGTAACCTGTAGTATTTATCCTTTTATAATGCAAGGTCGCTTCCATGTTGCTTCAGTCTCATGTTTACATCAAAAGCAGACAGTGGAGAAATAGAAGAAGAGGTCTCAAGGCATGTAAGGTGACAATTACAGTGAGAAGAAACTTGTCCTCTTGGGACCCTGAACTTCTTCCATGTAATGAGGAGTAGGCAGAAAAAGGGACTTTGGTGAAAAACCACAGATACACCCGTTGGTGCACTGTCCTGTAGTGGTCATAGTCTTTCCTTTTAGGATATGTGCATAAAGTCATGCTTGGAGCAAGATACTTCAAGAGCCAGGAAAGTGACTTATGCTGTCCTTCAATGGAATCTCTTGCTTCCAGAGATTGCTAGGGAAGGTCATTTAGAGCTGTGGAATTTGGTGCTACTCTCGGTTGGTGACAATTAACTCTAGTGCTGTCTGTGCTCTAATGCCATGGAAGCAATCAGTATCCTTGAACCCAGTCTAATGTTAGAATAACAGTTTAACAGATTTGGAAGAAACTTTATAGGTTTTCTAGTCCAACCCCTTGCTCAAGCAGGAGACCCTATACCATTTCAAGCAAATAGCTGTCCAGTCCATCTGTTGGTGATGCTGTCTATCCCACATTTTTCTAGTTTACCAAGAAGCAGGTTGTGGTGTATTTTTTCAGATACCTTACTGAAATCCCAGAATACCATGTCCACAGCTGATCCACTAATTTAATCACTTTGTCTTTACGACAAAGAGTAGGGCTGTATGGGATTTTCTTTTCAATGAGATCTTCATATATTAATCCTAATTAGGGGCTCATTTTATAATTCTTGTAACTGAAGTGAAATTTCATTTGCCATCTGTTCTAGAAACACCAATTGACAAAGCCAACAATCAGAACCTCTCCTACATTCTCCTGGTCACTCTCCTGCTTTCCATCTTGACCTGTTCCATTCTGCTCATTGGCCGACCAAGGAGACTGACTTGCCTCCTCCAACAAACAGCCTTCAGCATTGTCTTCTCAATTGCCATTTCTTCAGTCTTGGAAAAAACTATCACAGTGGTGTTAGCTTTCTTGGACACAAAACCAGGGAAAAAAATGCAGAGATGGTTGGGGAAGAATTTGGCCAACTCAGTTGTGCTTTCTTGTTCTGGTCTCAAAGTTGTCATCTGCAGCATCTGGTTGGGCACTTTCCCCCCCATTCCCTGACTTTGACATGCACTCCCAACCTAGAGAGGTCATGCTACAATGCAATGAAGGTTCTGTCACCATGTTTTATATTGCCCTTGGATAGATGGACTTTCTGTCTGCTGTCTGCTTCACAGTGGCTTTCCTGGCCAGGAATCTTTCTGGGGCCTTCAACGAAGCCAAGCTGATCTCCTTCAGCATGCTGATCTTCTGCAGTGTCTGGGTATCCTTTGTGCCTTCTACCTGAGCACCAAAGGGAGGTACATGGTAACTGTGCAGGTCTTCTCCATTTTAGCATCCAGTGCTGGATTGCTGGCCTGCATTTTCATCCCTAAATCTGACATTGTCATTTTCAGGTCAGATCTGAATACCAAAGAATATTTGATATTAAAATAATATAGAAAAAAATGACTTTTACCAATCTGTTATTCTTCAAAAATGGCATTTAGTAGTATCAATTTACAGTTTTTGACCATTTAATATTTATTTATTTAAGTTATAGGCTTCCTGGCTTCCCTAAAGGTATCTTACAATCAATAAAAACACGATGAAACATTAAAACATTTGAAGAATAAATAGTATCACTAAAATTGTTTTACAATTGACAACAGGGGAAAGGGAGAAGGAAATACACATATTGAACATATTGTCAACTCATAAAACATTCCTATGTCTGTTTTCAAGTTGCCATAAACAAGGGCGCGGGAATCTGAAGGAGCAGTACAGCAGTAAAACCAGAAGTACATTCCACCATTATCTTAAAAAGGTTGTAGCTAGGCTACCGGATCTTCTGGTTGTGAAAATCCTTTATTAGAGAATGTGATTTATGATACCTGGGCAGTGCTTTATTGGAGAATCTGATTTATGATACACCCGGGGGGAGGGGCAAAACACGGTCACAGGTGACTGTGAATTATGTATGACAGACTTGGCTTCATTTAGGTTAATGACAGCATGTTGCTCCTAATAAATCTTTTGAGGGTTTTTTTGAAGCTTGGCTCGAGGCTCATGATTTAATTAGGGCTATCACCGGAACCCTGACACATATATTCCTCCTATTCCTAAAGCTAATCCTATTCCTATTCTTCCATATTTCTAAACATTCCTAAAACAAAATATGAAGTCTTATTTTTCGTCACAATAATGTGGGTAAAATCTCTTTCCAGATGAATGAGTTTTTCCAGTAAGCCAATGGAGACATAAGGAATGTGGCCTTGCAGTTCCTAGTGACCTGTGGGAAGTTTTATCAGAATATTCCCATAGCAATTCCTGAATCAGAAGATGAAAATGCTTCTTATAACAAAGACTATTTTTCTTTGCAGATAACAGAAGGGCAAGAAGTAATCTGAAATTTCTTATGTTATTATTTATGTATGTATACCACATTTTCTCCTTCTGTTTTGCATCATTTTAGTCTCTTTTCTGCAAAGCATAAATATTTATATATTCTTATTAAACAAATGTATAAGGCTGCCACGTTCACCTATAGATTCCACTGGGCAGATTGCAACTATAACGTTCACAATATTTTAAAAAACCTCATTAAAATCCCATGCCAGTGTAAGTGGCATGTGAGTGTATCCCTTTGTTTATTTCTCTCTATTTTTTTGGACAAGATCAACTCTCAGTATGTCCTGTGTAATAAATGTTGCAGTGAGCCTTGACTGTTTGCTTTGGTTTCAGTGTTTTGATTCCACACAAATTGGTGTCAGAAATGAGATTTACAATTTTTGATCTGTGACCAGGAATTACAATAGGGCATCCTATGTGTTGTGGTGAGTTTGATCATATGTCATTTTCTGCTGCCAAAGAAAGGGTACCATATAGGAGTGTGCTTAAGGCAGCAATCTAAACGTTTATTTTGGTTGGGAGGTTTCTTAAATGTGTGTGTCCCCTTTTTTAGTCCAGTTCTCAGTTTTTATGTAGAGAGCTCAACTGAGAAATGACTGGAGAAATGACTCAAATAAGGGAAATTGAGTTTGAAGGAGTGATTGTGTCCCTTCCATGTTGAGCAGAAACTTGGCCCTTTGGCTCTGTTCAAAGTCAAATTTTATCCTGCTGTTTATTTGAAGGAAGTATCCTTAGCTGCTGCTTGGCAGGTAGGGCAATACAAAGCAAACTTCTTTTAGAAAGAGAGAGAGAGCATGTGAAAATGTAAATGTTCATAAAGAGGTAGCCCTCCTGAATTAAGAGCAGCCTACCATGTGAATCCAAGGACCAAATAATACTGCAGAGAAAGAAAAGGAAAAGAAAAGAAAAAGCCATCAATGAGTATCTCCAGATCCTGTATGTAGGAAGCAACCATAGGATAAAAGTATATTGATGGGAATTAAGAGTGTCTGGGAGAAACATCGGTTTTGACTGGGACAATGGAAACCAATGAACTATCCAAGTAATCCAAGGGTCATCTTATAACAGAAAAATGGAAGAGCAAAGTTGGAAGGGACCTTGGAGGTCTTCTAGTCCAATCCCCTGCTTAGGTAGGAAACCCTATATTAATTCAGATAAATGATTGTCCAATCTCTTCTTTAAAGCTTCCAGTGTTGGAGCATTCACAACTTCTGGAGGAAAGCTGTTCACTGTCAGGAAATTTCTCCTTAGTTCTAAGTTGCTTCTCTCCTTGATTAATTTTCACCCATTGCTTTTTGTCCTGCCCTCAGATGCTTTGGAGAATAGCTTGACTCCCTCTTCTTTGTGACAGCCCCTGAGATATTGGAACACTGCTATCATGTCTCCCCTAGTACTTCTTTGAATTAAACTAAACATACCCAATTCCAGCAACTGTTCTTTATATGTTTTAGCCTCCAGTCCCCTAATCATCTTTATTGGTCTTCTCTGTACTCTTTCCAGAATCTTGCCATATTTTTTTACAGTGTGGAGGCCAAAACTGGATGCAGTATTCCAAGTGTGATCTTATCAAGGCGTTATAAATTCCTATTATACCAAGGGAAGTGGACAAATACACTGGAATCATTTCATGGGAGGATCATATGTGATCATAATGGGGCCGGGGAAGTCTTAGTACAAATTGAGAAGGTCAAAAGACAATGCCCTACAACCCTTAATTGACAGTCTCCCCCCTTCCCTCCCAACAGGGAAGAAGTGTCCTGTGAAGAAGTGTCCTGTGCCTCTATAGGGCTGTGATAAAACACAGTCAGAAGGAGGATGGTGTTTTTTTCATTGTCAAAGTTCTGACACCAGTATTTTCTCTTTGTGGGTATTTGTCTATTTAGGTTTGTTTGTGCATCTGCATAAAACAAAGTGTCAGGTTGAGAACTTGTTGAGTTTCAACGTGTGAGTTTTCCATCCCTTAATTTAGAGAACAACGCATAGAGAGAAAGAGGGCATGTTCACACAGACTTAAATTTCCATATTCATCCCACCCAAGGCAAAATACCCCTTTCCCTTCTCTTTAGGAAATCTTGTCTCTTCTCTTCAGCCATCTTATCTTAATATAGGATAATCTAATTTGCTATCCTGTCCTTCCCTGGCTGCACTGGTGGGATTTAAAATTTTTACTACTGGTTCTGTGGGCCTGGCTTGATAGGCGTGGCATGTCTTGGTGGACATGGCTTGGTAGGCATGGCAAGGGAAGGATACTGTAAAACCTCCATTCCCACCCCACTCCAGGGGAAGGATATACTGCAAAATTCATTCCCACCCCAGGGTAAGTTTACTGCAAAATCCCCATTCCCTTCCCACTCCACTAACCTGCTTTCCAGCTTCTTTTTCCTGTGCAGGGCAACAAAAGAAGACCCAGCTGATCAGCTGGGACTCAGGAGGCAGAGAGTAGATGGGGGTATGGCCAGTCAAAGGTAGTATTCTCAAATTTTCCTCTACCAGTTCTCCAAACTTCTCAAAATTTCCGCTACCAGTTCTCCAGAACTGGACAGAACCTGCTGAATACCATCTCTGAGCCAGTCACATGACCGCCAAGCCATGCCCAGATAGTCACATGACCACCAAGTCACACCCAGCCAGTCACATGACCACCAAGCCATGCCCACAAAATTAGCCACACCCACACAGTCACATGACCCCTAGGCCACACCCATAAAATAGGCCACGCCCACAGAACCTGCTAATTGTCATTATTGTCATGGCAAACTTTGGAAAACCAATGGGAAGTAAGCAAATTTAAAGATTTATCCAGTATGAACGATTGAGGTCCAAAATTAAAACCCTACAGGAAATGTTGTAAGTGCCAGAGCCCACTGTAACAATATTGCCAAAGAAGTATTGTGAGATGTTAACCTAATCTTGCATAGCTTCTTCTCTGGTAATATTGTACCGCTAACTAGAGCACGCAAAACATTTGCTAGACCAATTCTTCTTCTTGCAACAGAATATATTATACCACTTAGTTTGGGCTTAGACAATTTAGAATTATGCCACCTTCAATCTGACCTAAGCGTAGTACATAAAATTATCTGCTACAATGTCCTACCCATCAATGACTACTTCAGCTTTTACCAGAACAATAGAAGATCACACAATAGATACAAACATAAGGTGTAGAGTTGTAATTGCAGGAATGTTCCTGTCTGATGGCAAACCTCAGGTAATGAATGTTTGCAAAGCAAATACAACTCGGGCAAACAAAGTCATTAATGTAAAGGAGGATTAGAGAGAGGAATTAAACATTTATTAGACTTTAACTAGAGATAGTTAATTGTGTTAATTACTATGCTAAACAGTAATGAAAGTTAAGCAATAACTAAAGTGAACCAATGTTAGAGGATTACTAAAAATGTGTATAAATGCAAGACTAGACTCCAATAAAGTTCATCACGATTCATTTGATCATGATCAAACATCTCGACTGCCTCGTCATTACAACAAGTGGCACCTGAACAGGGACCCTCTTACTTCTTCCGGCAAGGATTTGGTGTACCTTCAACCCTTTGTGGTTTCTTCAACCTTTTTCGGTTTCTGTAAGTATGGGGTCTTCGCTTTCTGAGGAACAAAGGAAGCATGTAGATGAATTAGGCTATTTGTTGAAGAAAAATAATATTGAGGTACCACAGAAAAATCTCTTAAGGCTTTTACAGGAGATTGCAGCTCAGTGCTTATGGTATCCAGAAGAGGGGTCTTTAAAATTAACTGATTGGGAACGTATAGGGAAAACATTGCATACTGAACCTAGAGCAAAAATAGAAGTTTTGCAGGTGAGGCATGCAATTGAAAAATTTAGTCACAATGAACTTTCTCTTTTAACACCTCCACCTTCACGTTATACTAATGCTGTCATTTATCCTCCTTCTTCACCTGAATATATGTCTTCCATTCCCTCAGCTTTTGCAGATACAGGGCAAAAGCCTCCTGACTCTATTGTTCAGTCTTCTTTTCAGAAAATGGTTGAGGATTGTGAAAAAGATGCCTCTGTCTCAGGAATAGAACTTGCAGAATTACTGTCTGTTTGTCCAGTACAATATCATCCTGGTCAGGGGCCACAGCTTGGACTGCAAGTAGCAGAATGGGAGGGTCTGCCTTATCAGATCTTAGGAGAGTTAAAAAAGGAAGTTACAGACTCTGGGATTAGTGGTAATTTTACAAGAGGACTTGTAGAAGGAATAAAAAATGGTTATACAATGATTCCTGAAGATTGGAAGCAAATATTACCTGACTCCTCCAGCAGTCTGTCTCACTCCCCCACAGCCACAGCTAGTAGCGCTGGAATTGATTTAATCACTCAAGAGGAAATTGAGTTTAAATTTCCCTTGGAAGTTAAAATAGTTCCATCTCAATTTAAAGGACCTCTTCCTTCAGGATTAGTTGGCTTAATTTTGCCTCGTTCTTCTGCACACAAAAAGGGCTGTTTTTTGTGCCTGAGGTAATAGATTCAGATTACATTGGTATCCTCATGATTCAGATTTGGGTGAATCTTCCTCAAGTTCTTCCTTGTAATTCTTCTGTTGTTCAATTGTTTCTTCTTCTATATGAAAATCCATCTCCTGGTATAGGTAATCGTGTGGATGCAGGATTTGGATCAACTTCTTTATCTGTAGGCTTACTTCATCAGCTGAACTCCTCTCATCCTTTGTTAACACTCTTCCTAAATAAACAACCATTTCAAGGGTTATTGGATACTGGAGCCGATGTTACTGTCATCTCCTCTTTACATTGGCTAGTACAGTGGCAAAAATGACAGTTTCTTCATTGTGGGGAATAGGAGGTTCTACAGCTGCTTGGCAGAGTGTTCAAGAAATTAATGTTACAAAATCTGCTGGTAAGTTTTTTTCCTACAACCATACATTCTAGATATTCATACTAATATTTGGGGCCGTAATATCCTTTCTCTTCTTAACGTCAATTTGATTCTTGATGATGGCTCTTCCTCTTAAATGGCTCTGTTCTACGCTGGTTTGGGTGGAACAATGACCATTATCAAGGGAAAAACTTGCTGCTTTACAGCAATTGGTTCAAGAACAATTGGCTGCTGGTCATATAGAACCTTCTGCTAGTCTTGGAATACTCCTGTTTTTGTTATAAAAAAGAAAAATGGGAAATGGCATTTCCTTCATGATTTAAGAGAAGTTTTTAATAATAGCATGCCCACAAAACAATATCATTGGCAAGTGTTGCCTCAGGGAATGCTTAATTCCCCTACACTTTGTCAATATTTCGTGGATAATGCTCTTCAATCCTTTAGGAATAAATTTCCTTCCTATTTAGTCTATCATTATATGGATGATATATTGATAGCAGCCCCAGATTTTGATGAATCTAAATTGTTAAAAGAGTTAATGGATATTGTGGCACAACAGGGATTGTATATAGCCTCAGACAAAATTTAAAAGGTGGAACCTTATACCTACTTAGGATATAGAATGTTGCACAATTTCTCCATTCCAATTCTTCCTGAATTACAAGTACAGAAATCATATACTTTAGTACAATGGCAAAAATTACTTGGCATTATTAATTGGGCACGCCCATTTTTCTACATTACAACTGGTGATATGTTGCCCTTATTTCAGTCTTTGAAGGGAGCACAATCACCAGGAGATCTAGTTGTATTAACTGATCTTCAAAGAACATGCCTTCAAGAAATATTGAATAAGTTTACGCATCGATATGTGGACAGGATAACATCCTTAACAATAGGACTTTGTTTAGCTATTCTTCCCACTGCACCCTTACCCACGGGATGTCTTTATTCTAATGACTCTCCACAAGCAGTCAACATTCATGAATGGATTAATTTGTCAGCTACTCTGCCTAGAATCATTTATCCTTATCAATCAGCATTAGAGGATTTGATTATTAAAGGTTGTAAACGAGCCTTACATCTTACAGGACAGGATCTCATTAGCATAGCTTTCACTGATACAAAAGTTGAACATGAGCATTTGATGATGATTTCAGAATCATATCAGATAGCCTTTTCTCAATATGTGGGAAACTTGTTGTATTCTTTACCCAAGGATCCTAGAATAGTGGTTACTACTACTTTAAATCTGGCCTTTTCTTTCATTTTTGTGCAAAATCCTATTTCTAAAGCTCTTAGTTTTTACTGATGGCTCACCTACAAGGGGTGTGGTCGTCTGGCAGATTCAACAACAATGGTATTCTAAATTTACTGCCACGCTCAACGTGCTGAACTGGCTTCTGTGATTTTGGCTTTACAATTGTTCAATGACCAACCTATTAACTTGATCGTTGATACTCAATATGTGTATTTAGCTATGCAATCTCTTCCTTTTTCTTATTGTTCTCTCTCTTTGGATAAGAATTTGTTATCCTTGTTTTTATATTTAAAGAATAGTTTGGAAACTCGCTTGTATTCTTTGTATGTAGAATGTACATTCGAAGTCATACTCCCTTTACTAATGCCTTGACTGAAGGAAATCAGAAGGCAGATGAATCCTTAAAGCAGGGGTCCCCAACCACCGGTCCGCGGACCGGTACCGGTCCGCGGAACAAGTCCTACCGGGCCGCTGGCTTGCTGGGCGCCGCCATCTTTTTTTGATGAAAAAGTGCTTCCGGTGAGCTTTTCCGGGTAGAAAGCTCACCAGAAGCACGTTTTCATCAAAAAGATGGCGGCACCAGCGCTCGGTGAGCTTTTCCGGTAGAAAGCTCACCGGAAGCACGCTTTTCATCAAAAAGATGGCAGCGCCAGCTCTTCCGGTGAGCTTTTCCGGGTAGAAAGCCATTTCTACCCAGAAAAGCTCACCGGAAGCGCTGGCGCCGCCATCTTTTTTTGATGAAAAAGTGCTTCCGGTGAGGTCACCGGAAGCACTTTTTCATCAAAAAAAGATAGTGGCACCCAGCTGATGCCAGTACCGGGCCGCGGCGCCCAGCTGATGCCGGTACCGGGCCGTGTAAAAAGGTTGGGGATCACTGCCTTAAAGGATGTTATTTCTCATTGCCTATCCTATTTTGCTATAATGGGTCAGCCTTCTCAGTTGAAAACTGATAATGGCCCAGCTTATATTAGTAAGGAATTTCAAACCTTTTGTCAGAAATGGAATATTACTTTAGTGCACGGAATTTCTTACAACTCTCAGGGTCAAGCTATAGTTGAGCGAGTTCATCGTACTTTTAAGGCATTGCTTCAAAAACAATTACAAACTGAGTCTGGCCCTTACCATCTGCAAAAGATTCAAAATCTCATTGCTGTAGCATTATATACTTGGAATTATTTAACTTTTTTAGATTCTCTTGCAGACTCACCTGTTAATTTGCATTTTGGAACTACTGAATCTTTAGCAAGGCCTTTGGTAAAGTATCGCCAAGCTCCAGATCCAACCTGGAAAGGCCCTACACTACTGATCACCTGGGGTTGTGGTTACACTGCCATGGAAGATCCTTCTACTGGACAAGCAGTGTGGGTTCCAGCGCGCTGTGTTTGTCTGTATTCACAACCCGATTCCGGATTTCAATCTTCATCTGAACACAGAAATCCGTCTTCCAAAGTCGAAGCGCCCGCAATCCATCACTTGGGGACAGGTTAAATCTACTACATATCAAGCTCAACAACAACTGCAACAAGCCTCATTACCTCAGACTCCTGAAAATCTTGTTGCTGCTGTTTTTGCTATTATTACTGCTAATTCTGTTACAATTTTACTTTGTATTTTCTTGTTTATGGTTAATGGTGTTTCTGCTCAAAATGACACTTCTGTGGTTCGTCTTAACCCTAATTTGTGGGTTCGTCATGCCCAATACATGTTTATGACCCATGACAAAATATTACTTTATACTATGAGCCCCAATGGCATTTGGTCAAATTTCTTTTATCCCTAACTTGGTCATGTCTTCTACATATATTGTCTCACAACTACAATCTATTTCACACTCACTTTCTAAACCCCCTATGCAATTGAATTCTGTCCATTGGCGTTACTTGAAAGTTAGTCAATTTACAAGGGGTCTGTGTTTCTGTTGTCACGCTAAACACACTTGGCTTCATAATTGGTCTGATTATGATGCTGCTCAGCACATATTTAAAAAGCTAGGGAATTATAGTTATTGTTCTGACTACTATTGGTTGTCAGGTACCTTTAATTCTTCTTTGTATGGCATTAATATAGCTCCTGATATGTATCCTGACAATTTTCCTATTTTTAATGCCTCTGATCAATCTAATATAAATATGCCACTAATGTTCATCCTCAGAATTTTTCATTCTTTGAATAAAACTATTGAGGATAAGCTTGCCAATTTACAATCATACATTCAGAATAATATCCATGCTCATTACTCACTTTTTGAGTGGCTAACCAATTGGCTCCCTGATTGGTCTTGGCTCAGACAGTTTTTCTTTTATGCTATAATTATTATTATTGTACTAATTGTAACCTGTTGTTTTATTCAATGTATTCCAAATTTATTTGCATTGTTTCGTTCTACTTCCCCCTCTCTTACTCCTTTACAATTGTGATACATTCATAAATCTTTGAATCTTCCATTTAAAATAAAAAATGAGGATATGTAGAGTTGTAATTGCAGGAATGTTCCTATCTGATGGCAAACCTCAGGTAATGAATGTTTGCAAAGCAAATACAACTCAGGCAAACAAAGTCATTAATGTAAAGGAGGATTAGAGAGAGGAAGTAAACATATGTTAGACTTTTACTAGAGATAGTTAATTGTGTTAATTACTATGCTAAAAAGTAATGAAAGTTAAGCAATAACTAAAGTTAACCAATGTTTGAGGATTACTAAAAATGTGTATAAATGCAAGACTAGACTCCAATAAAGTTCATCATGATTCATTTGATCATGATCAAACATCTCGACTGCCTCGTCATTACAACAATAAGGTAAACTGCTGCAAACTCGATTGCAGAAAATACAACTTCAGCAACAGAGTTATCAATGCCTGGAATGCACTACCTGACTCTGGTTTCTTCTCCAAACCCTTAAAACTTTGATTTTAGACTTTCTACTGTCTACTATTGACTTCACCCCATTTCTAAGAGGTCTCAGGGGGCATGCATAAGAGTACCAATGTGCCCACCGGCCCTGTCCTAATGTCCCTTTTTATATGAACCCATTTCATGTAATCACGATCATGTTCTAATTATATGTTATCTAATACATGTTTGAGAAATAAAAGGAAATAAATAACAAATAAATAAATAAAACACACTGAAGGAATTTTGCCAATAAAGCCAAAATGAAATCAGATGCCCACACAGAAACAATGTTGTAAACAACTGGTTTACAGGTCAATCGGCAGATAGGAAGAGAAAAATCTTTGCTCGCTTTGAGGATGAATGTGGGGACCTTTGCTCTACTAGTAGGTTGTGCTTATGACACTCTGCATTGAGGTGACAGATGGACAACTTGCCATGGAGAAAAGACCCAATAAGACGACACAACTCGACCAGGGCAAAGCAATAGACGCAATCTACATAGACTTCTGTAAAGCCTTTGATTCAGTGGTACTCGACAAACTACTCCTAAAAATAAAATCCTAGGGTATCTCTGGACAAATGAATAACTGGATAGAAGCATTCCTGGCAAACAGACAACAAATGGTCAAAATTGGGAGCGTCCTATCAAATTCTGTACCTGTCAATAGTGGTGTCCCCCAAGGCAGTGTTCTAGGACCAACTCTCTTCATACTCTACATAAATGACCTCTGTGATCACATTAAGAGCAATTGCGTTCTTTTCGCTGATGATGTAAAGCTGTTCAATACCACAGACAATACTGCTACCCTACAAAAAGATCTTGACTATGTATCAGAATGGTCAAACAAATGGCAACTTCAAATCTCAACAAATAAATGCTCTGTCTTACATATTGGCAAAAAAAAATCAGAAAATAAAATACAAGCTGAATAGTCAAGATCTTGTTGATGACCCAAGCTCTGTAAAGGACCTTGGAATACTCACCTCTAATGATCTAAGTGCTAGAGCCCACTGCAACTACATAGCCAAAAAGGCATTAAGAGTTGTTAACCTAAACCTACATAGCTTTTTCTCTGGTAATATCACACTACTAACCAGAGCATACAAAACATTTGCTAGACCAATACTCGAATACAGTTCATCAGTCTGGAACCCACATTACATATCTGATATTAACACAATTCAGAAAGTCCAGAAATATTTCACAAGAAGAGTTCTCCACTCCTCTACTCGTTGTAGAATACCTTATGCCACCAGACTTGAAATTCTAGAACTAGAAAACCTTGAATTACGCCGTCTTCGGTCTGATTTAAGCATGGTATATAAAATCATACATTGCAATATCCTACCTGTCAATGAATACTTCAGCTTCAACCATAACAACACAAGAGCACACAATAGATACAAACTCAATGTTAACCGCACCAAACTTGATTGCAGGAAATATGACTTCAGCAATAGAGTGGTCAATGTCTGGAATACTCTACCCGACTCTGTAGTTTCCTCCCCAAACCCCAAAAACTTTAACCTTAGACTGTCTACTATTGACCTCACCCCTTTCCTAAGAGGTCTGTAGGGGGCGTGCATAAGCGCACCAACGTGCCTACCGTCCCTGTCCTATTGTTTCTCTTATTCTTCTTTTATTTTTCTTATATGTACCCATTTCATGTATTCACAACTATGTATACACTTATACTTATTATCTTGTAAACAATTGGCAAATCAAATAAATAAATAAATAAATATCTTCACAGTGAAAAATAATCTCTGGTACTAGTTAAGGTCACCTCCTTCAATTTTATGGAACATCTTTGGAATATTTTGTGGAATATTTTTCACCTGAGGTTAAAGAGAGGAACAAGGCAATGGCAGTCAGGATAATGCCCAGATTTTCCTTATAGGAAAGATAACTTTTAATCTTGGGGATACAGTGAACTCGATTGATGTTTGGATGTTGATCATCTGGACATTTGGTACATTTGTCTGCATCTGAAAAAGAGCAAGAAGAGGGTCTCCATTTAACATGTCCTCTAATCAAGTGCATTGTTTGGGGAAACTTGTTTTTGGTGTGAATGATTGGGTGTAGGTGAAATCAATATATTTCTTTATTTCCCTCCAGCTAGAAAATCTTAATATTCTTTCTTTTTTACTGTTACCAATTTATCAATGAACTGGTTGAGAGAATAGAAGGGAAGAAGAAAGGATTCAAGAAACAAAAGCAGTTCATCATTTTACCTGTCCACTGCTGAATCTCTTGCAAATTGGAGCCCAGCCTTTTGTAAATGCTTTGAGGCACCAATGAGATAGATAGTGGAATTAAGTACATGTGAAGGATCACTTAATGCAGCTTATGCTAGATGAAAATGATAAACACTAACTTTGCCATGGAGAAGGAAATGTTAGATGGAGTGGCCCTTGAAGATGAGTTGGATATAGAGTGAGGACATCAAAATGTATTCCTCATTTTTTTTTATCAGAAAGAGGAACATCTTCCAATAAGTCTTTTTTATTAGGAACACATCAAATTGGCAAGGTTTGGTGTAATTTTGGATATGACCAAATCCAGAATTTTACACAGTAAAAGCATACATTTGAAACTTCCCCCATAGTCACATTCTCCAATCAGGTTACAATTCATCTGCCCGATGATGCCAGACTTCAACTTCAGGCAGCTGCAGACACACTCTCTATTCCCACAGGAAAAAAATTTCACCCAGCCAAAAAATCCCCCTTATCTACGCTCCCTCCTCCCAGTTGCTAGAATGTGGCAAGCCTCAATACCCACAGTCCCTTTTATACAATAATAAAGAAGCGAAGAAAGAATTAAAATGACTATAATAAAACATGGCTACACATATGTAATCTTCAGGGTCAATTCTCACCCCTCCCGTCCCCTCTCCAAGGACCACAAGTTTGAAAATTGCTTTAAGAGGAGCCACCAGCAGAACCTCTGCAATGTCAGCCTCAGGAAATATAAACCTAGGAGTCACCAGAAGAAGACCAAAAAAGGCACCACCTGAACAGATAGAGCAGTCAACTGATTATGACTAAGGCTACCAACTTCCCTTCCCAGTAAGTAGGATGAAGAGCACATCAGACACACTGTGAGACTCCTTTAGCAAAGAAATACATCCTTTGAGCTACAAGTAGCTACAACCTGAAACTGTGGCTACCCAAAAATACCTATGAGACGTGGACATTTGCAAGAATCTGATCAATCCTCCTAGAAAAATCTAATCAAACCTCCATCATTATATTCTGGAATTTGGAAACTCTCACTATTCAAACCAATGAAGTAAATAGTAATTTGAAATGTCAAAGATGTGTTGTGAAAGACAAAGAGCAAGAGCTGTCATCTCTCTCACAATACTGAACCCTCACTTATACTGTATCTTTATCCATGAGCTCTATCCCTGTTTGCTTGCCTATATGCCATATTAATCTCCAAAATCTATTCTTATAATTCACTATTACATAAATGTATACAATTGTGGGATTCAAATAACTTAACATCTTGTTGTCAGCCCTAATGACTGGCTGAGTGGATGTGGCTGGGTGGGCATGGCCAGGGGTGTGTGACAGCACTCAGCCTCCTTCAGCACTCTGCCAGACAAAATGGGCATGGGGGTTAATTACAAAATGTGGGCTTTGCTTTGTGAAATCCAGATCCAATGAGCAAGGGGTGTGAACTGCACAGAAAATATACTTTTGTTTGGTTAAGAAGAAATATCCCCAAATTTAGAGGTACACTAAATGTAAGTTAATATAAGATTAAATTTTAGCTATATACCTCCCCAGCAAACAGCAAATTTGGACTTCACAAAAAGTCCAGTAATGGTTCATAATGGTTTAATCACTGTTAATGAGACCTCAACTGATTTATTTAATTGCACCAAATTCTAAATAAAACAGGAATGGAAAATCCTAAACTTTAGTGTAGACCCACACTTCTCAACTTTGGCAACTTTAAGGTGCATGGACTTCAGTTCCCCAGGCAGCATAAAGTTCATCCATCTTAAATTTGCCAAGACTGAAAAATGCTGATCTACAGGTAGGGATTTTTCCATTCCTCTTTTACTGGTTCCTACTTACTTTTGAGCAATCATAATGCAAAACGCTCATTCCAAACTGACTCCACAGTAATGATAATGCAAAATCTCCATTCCAAACTGACCCCAAAGTAATGATAATACAAAATCCCCATTCCCAACTCAAACAGTAATGATCATGAAAAATATCCATGCCCAACTCACCCTAGAGCAGGGGTTTTGGGCCTGGAAGGTGTCTTGCACCAACCTGGAACCCAAAATGGGGCACATGGAGAGACTCCAGGGAGGGGTGAGATGGGTGGGGTCAGGCAGAGGTGGGATTCGCCAGTTTTCCAAATTGGGCAAAAGGTTAACAACCAGTTCACATGAACCGGTGAGAGCCGGCTGAATCCCACTTCTGAATGTATATGTTGCTCAAGAGTTAAAGAGATTGGATCCACCCCAGCCAAGCCTTTCAAAATAATTGTTCATGGAAAATCTCAGGATCTCTGATCCTCCCCAAAGTCTGCCCCTTTCTCCTGCTGTCACTCACCTTCCTGGGTGGAGATGGTTCCTTCTGCACAAGGACAACAATTGTAGCAGCAGATGGGTTTCCCTTCCTGAGCCACCTTCATTAAACCAGGAGGACAGCTTTCCACACACCTGGAAGGAGGCAGGGGCTTGCCAGAAAGAGGGGGGGAATAATATCCATTACATGAATTATTTTATTTCCTAAATTAGGTAAAATAAAAAGGTTGGGGATCTCTGTCAAGCTATTTAGTAAGGCTGTATTACTATTCTTCTTCTCATATTTCCTATTACCTATCTCCTTTTCTACTTATGATGATAACTTTGCTGCTTGTATCTTTATGCTTTATATTTTATTTAGTTTCCTAGTATGATTTATGTTAATTCCTTATTTAGTATCCTATGACTTTCACCAAGTATTGAATCTTTTGATTTATGATTTTTATGATGACTATGATCATGATTTATCACTTATAGCTTTATGTACACTGAGGTTATGCAGTGAAGACAAATTCCTTGTGTGTCCAATCACACTTGTCCAATAAAGAATTGTATTTATCTTCTCTATTAATTTTCCCCCCACTAAATTTTTAATTTAAATTCTCAATGAACCTACTGAAAAGAGAGTTGAATAGAGTTCTGCTTTGACAAAATCAATTACTTTGTTCCATGATATAAATCCAGCTTCCTTTTGAAGTTTGATAAACAATTAACTGGAATAGTTAAGGATATTTTTCTCATAGACACTTGAACATCTAACAGGAAGATGTATCTCTCTCTGGGAGAATAGAGATTACTTATCAAGTCTGTCCCTTCTCCAATTCTGCAATCGTCTTGGAAATACCTTCAGAAAAAGCAGAATAAAGTCTTTTCCCCACCTTGTTCTGCATTTCCATCTTTGCAATAGCATTCTGGTTCATCATCAACTTAAAATCCAAGGATCCCACTCTTTGTAGATTTCCAACTGTCACTTTGCTAACAGAGAGATTGGGGAAAATCACTGTGTTCACAATGTCCAGGTCAGCTACCAGCTCTCCATTCTCATTCCAATAGACCCCATTGATGGAATTATTATAAAACTGAGAGGTTTGAAGGAAAGAATGAAGCTGGAATGGAAGAGAAAATGGGCAATGTCACACAGGACACAGAAAGCTCTTTGGTAAAACTCATCCACCTGAGCTGGCATGAAGGAATATAGAATAAAAAATTATACATAAAAAACTATATATTTCTACTGAGGAATATAGAATAAAAAATTTGTTAGAAGGACCAAGAATGCTGTGGAAAATGAGAGTGAAGGATGTTTGTCCAATCATAGTTGTCATTGCAAAGTTTGGCAAACAAATGGGAAGTAACCAAAGCAAAGGAAACATCCAGTGTGAACTAATGAGGCCCAAAGTTAAAACCTTAAAGGAAATGTATGTTGTACACAAGCACACAGAAAGAATTATGCCAATGAGGCCAAAATCAAATCAGGTCCTCCGTAGACAATGCCATAAAAAATGGTGTACAGGTCAATTGGCAGGTAGGAAGATAAAAATCTTTGCTCACTTTGAGGAGGGCTGTGGGGGCCTTTGTTTCATTAGTTGGTTGTGCTTATGAAACTCTGCATTGAGGGGATAGATTAGTCACTTGGCATGGAGCAAACAACCCAATATCTTCATGGTGAATGATGATCACCAGTTAGGGTCACCTCCTTCAATTTTTATGGAACATCTATGGAATATTTTATGGAACATTCTTTACTCTTGTGCCTTTTTTTAAGTCGAACTCTTCATCTTTTCTCAGGCTTAGCTTAGCTTCTTGACCCAAAAAGGTTTCTTAATCTGCTACTACTTGATGAGATCCTTTGTTATCTGTGATTCTATGGGGAGTTTTGAGCCAGAGAAGGAAATCAAAGGAATTCTTAGCAGAGGTGGTATTCAGCAGGTTCTGTTCAGTTCTGGAGAACCGGTAGTGGAAATTGTGAGTAGTCCAGAGAACTGGCAAATACCACCTCTGACTGGCCCCGCCCCAAACTATTCTCTGCCTCCTGAGTCCCAGCTGATCGGCTGAGTCTTCTTTTGTTGCCCTGCACAGGAGAATGGAGCTGGAAAGCAGGTTAGTAGGGTGGGGAGGGAACGGGGATTTTGCAGTATCCTTCCCCTGCCTTGCCCACCAAGCCATGCTCACAGAACCAGTAGTGAATCCCACCACTGATCCACTCTGAGTAAAGGCTGATCTGGAGCAAAAGGGCAGCCCACAAAGTGAGAGGGTTCGGAGTTGTTGGACAACTCAACATACACAGCACATTTTTTAAGACTTTGTGTCACATGGTAATGGTCCTCATTCTAAAGAAAAGTGTCCAAGAAGAAAGTGGTGGAGGGGAAAATATTTACCAAGAAGTTTGTAAAAAGAAATTGGAAAAAAATGAATTGCAAAAAAGAGAGCAATGGAAAACTGGAATTTAATTTCATTGTTTTTTTTTTTCAGAATACAATAAAACATTGCCAGAATAGACACACTGTTCTTACAGTTGCAACATTGATTCCCAACTGCTATGGACAGCTATGCAATAGAAAATAAGTACCTGCCATGCTTTCAGTATAGGAGTTTTCAAGTTATTACCTCCTTTAAATGTCCTCCTGGATCTGGATAAATAAGCTGCATTTAAGGCCCGTGTCAGAGCCCAGATTGTGTTGTAAATGAAATAGTCATCCTCAGTCAGGATTAGATCCATCTCCTCTTCCATGAGAGCTTCCAGTTCTTCTCTCTGCCTGCACTGTCTTCAGACTTTCACCCAAAAGGTGTTGTTGTTGTAGGAACACAGGAAGGAGGTTGTTAGGAATAACATGGCTACCTAACTTAGTTTGGGTAAAATAATATATATAAACTATGTTAGTGAGTTTAAGTGTGTGTATCACTTTAACTGTAAAACATGTATTTTGGGTGCGGTTGTAAAATCACCATAAGAAGGAGCAAGAGAGCTCACTGTTTGCTGGCTTATTGGATTGATGGTTTTTCCCTGCTACTGTTTTTCTTGAACGGTGAAGGAAGAAAAGAGGTTTTTACTTCTTCTTATCTCATACTATGAAGAGATAAATTACTGGACTGATATCTGTAAGTTTAATGACCTCTTTTTTTCGACACTGGACTTTGCAACTGATTAATCCCTGGACGGACTGAACTTAGTGTATGATATATGGACTGTTTGACTATGCTAACAATCTTACTGGAATAAAACTATTTAACTAGCACTGTGTATCTGTTTTACTGAGTGTAAACTACTACAACGTTTGTCTCACATATTTGCCTTCCTGCCTGACTGCCCTGCAGGTTCTGCTAGGGTGTAACACTGGTTATGGGCCCAGGCTTCACAGTCAGACTAACCAGGATATATCAGGCTTATATAAAGTGAGAGTTTGTGTAGCAACACAATACAGACAGCACAACACAAAAACAGACAGCTGTGTTTTATTAATTATAGTTTAATATCCAGAAAAAGATGGCACAAGTCAATTTACAAAGTTTGTTTCTAATATCCAAACTGGATGGAACAAACTATGTTTCATGGTCTATGAAATGCAGCCTACTTCTACGAAGAGAAGGTTTGTGGAATATGTTAGGTATAACATTGATACCCAACAAGGTTTGGGTGGATAAATATATAAACTAAGGTATCATAGTTTAAGTGTTTGTAACTTTAAGCACCACACTGCATGTAATTAGCCAATTAAGGGTGCGGTTAGAAACTGCAATAAGAGGAAGCAGGAGAAAGCTTGCTGCTTACTGCCTACTGCTTACTGCCTATTGTTTTACTGTTTACCGTTTGCTGTTTACTGTTTACTGCTGTTTACTGCTGGATACAACTGTTTACTACTGTTTTACTGCGACTGTCTACTGTTTGATCGTTCTACTGAATATCCAGCGTTATCCTCTGGAGAAAGGCATCGGAGGAGGAGAAGATATCTTTATCGGCTGATAAAGATATAGTAAGGACTATTATCTGGACTGAGTTAGTGAGTCTTACTGAATGGATATATTGTGAATGACATACGGACTGATTGACAATGCTTAAACTCTAACTGGATTAAAAACTATTTAAACTACAAACAGTGTTTGTGTTCAGTGTGTGTATACTCTAAAAACCTTCCTCTCTCATTTGGCTGCCTGGCTTGACTGCTGCTGCATACTCTGCTAGGGGTTTATCCCCAAACACTAACAATGGTTATGGGCCCAGCTGCACAGTCTAACTAACCAGAATATAGCAGTGAGAGTTGGTGTGAGTTGCACATTACTGTAAAAACAAACTGTTTTGATTAGTTTAAAATAGTCATATATCTGAAGAGTAATGGCACAAGTAAATCTACCACATCTGTCCCTTATATCCAGACTGGATGGAACAAACTATGTTTCATGGTCAATGAAATGTAGTTTACTTCTACGTAGAGAAGGTTTGTGGGACATAATAACAAACCCACCAGATGTGAGTAGCTGGGATCCTGATGATGAAGAGGATAACCAAAAGTTACAAGAATATAAACGGAAGAATGAGCAGGCTTTATGCATCATAGGACTGACTCTCTGTGACCAGCAGCTTGTCCATATTCGTGGAGAAGAAAATGCTGCAAACTGCTGGGAGAACCTTAGGAAGATATATGTTCGGGACAGTGTGGGAGCGCATATAAATCTTACACGGAAGCTTTTTCGAACACATCTTCAAAGGAATGGAGATATGTTAGCTCATTTAAACTGTATGAAGAGCATTTTTCAAGAATTATAAGAAAAAGAGCTTATCTTTAATGAGCTGCAACAAGTATACATTATATTATCTTCATTAGATCAAAGCTATGATGACTATGTGACTTCGTTGGAAGTATTGCCTAAGGATAGCCTCTCATTAACCGAGATTACAGGCAGGCTACTAGAAGAAGCCAGAAGAAGGTGTGAACGTGACCAGCTGAGAGAAGATAAATCTAAGAAAGAAGAGAAATTATCTTCAAAGTTTGATAGAAACCAGCTTAGTAAAGGAAAGCACCCGGAAGAAGAGAATTTATCTTCGACGGCATACACAATTAAAAGGTGTTTTAATTGTGGAGGAAGAGGACATTTGGCAAGTTTTTGCAGAAAGGGAAAAAGCCAGAATGTAAAAAAGCCCAAGAAAGCCTTTGAACTAACCATGTTTAGCAACTGTGATGTGAAGAATGATTTATGGGTGGTGGACAGTGGTGCATCCCACTGCATCATGAGAGATAAGACAAAATTTGTAAAAATGTCTACAAGCTCTCAACATATATCACTTGCTAATGGCTGGAACCTGAAAGCGAAAGGAGAAGGTACTGCACATTGTCCGTACATAAATCAGGATATAAAAATGTTGTATGTACCGCAACTAAAGTTCAACTTGCTTTCTGTAAGGGTATTAGCCAAACTAGGTTATGTAATTACATTTAAAAATAATAATTGCATAATTGAGAAGGATAAAAAAAGGGTAACTGCAGCTTTAAATGGAACGTTATACGTCTTAGATGATAGTAAGAAAGGGGAGGCACAGACTGTATTTAACAATATAAAGCCTCATAATGAATGTATCCATTTATTGCATAGGCGTTTGGGGCATGTAAATTTTAAAATGCTAAAACGTACAGTAGAGTTATCTGATGGAATAAGGTTAAAACCTTGTGATAAATATTTGCGTTGTAATGTTTGCTGTGAAGATAAGAGCAAAGTATTGCCTGCAAATAGGTTAAATGGTTTCAAAACCAAAGAACCTTTAGAAGTGATATTTGCAGACATCATAGGTCCAAAGAAACCCAGTATGGGGGTGCTCGATATATACTGAGCATTATGGACCACCATTCTAGATATGGGTTTTGCTACTTAATGAAGAGCAAAACTGAAACATATCAACATTTTTTCAACTGGCTTAAATTTGCAGAAAGAAAGACTAAACGGCAACTGATAACCCTGGTGACAGATAATGGTACGGAATTTGTTAACAACAAATTCCAGAACAGACTAAAGGTAGCTGGAATAGAGCACAAGAAGTCTGCACCATACAGGCCAGAACACAACGCATTCATAGAGAGAAGAGGCCAAACACTACAGGCAATGGTTAGAACAATGTTAACTGATTCTGGATTACCTGATTCTTTGTGGGGGGAGGCTACAATGTGTGCTAATAACATATTGAACAACGTTGTTAACACAACGACTGGTGAAATACCATTCACCAAGTGGCATGGCAGGAAACCTGACCTAAGTTACCTGCACACATTTGGTGCACCAGCATGGGTGCATATCCCTAAACAACTCAGGCATAAAGGGCAACACAGAGCTAAACGATTTTTCTTCGTTGGTTACCAGGCAAACCATAGGGCATATAGATTTTGGGAGAAAGGCACATCTAAGGTGTTATGTAGTGCTAGTGCCCAATTTCTAAAGCACGTAGGATGGGAGAAGTTAGAACAGGATACCAATAAAGAAGTAATTATTGAATCCTATAGAAATCCCATTAGTTATCCCTGTAACTTTAAGAATAAAGTAAAGAGAGAAATACAGGAAGAAATAGAGCCCATAAAGGAAGAAATAGATCCAATAGCTGAGCAGGATGAGGAAGATGAACAGGTAGTAGTTCAAAAAAGTCCTCCTGCAAGCCCTGTAATTCCCAGAAGAACTACACGCATATCTAGACTGCCTGATAGGTACCAGGCTAACACAGTGTGCCAGATTAATAAAGTTCCATGTACTGTAGATGAAATAAAAATGTATCCTACTAAGGATAAGGAAAGTTGGTATGCAGCAATGAATAAGGAACTGAACTCATTAAAGAATATGAAAGTATATGAGAATGCGAGATTACCTGTAGATATGAAGTCCATTGGCTGCAAATGGATTTTTAAGGTAAAAACTGATAAAGATGGAAATATAATCCATAAGGCACGATTAGTAGCCCAAGGTTTTAGACAGAATGCCAATGACTATGATGAGGTGTTTGCACCTAGTCTTAAGGCAGCAACCTTGAGGGCAGCTTTAGTGTGGGTAGCTAGCAAAAATATATATAATTAACCACCTAGATGTGGAAACCGCTTACTTGCACGCCCCATTAAGACACACTATATATATGAAAAAACCTGTTGGAATTAAAAGTGAAATAATAGATAATAATGATTGTTGGTTGTTAAAAAAAAGCCTCTATGGTCTTAAACAATCAGGCTATGAATGGAACCAGTATATTGTAAAGGAACTAAACAATATAGGATTCAGAGCTGGGTTAGCCGATCCATGTCTATTTAAGAGGGAGACAAATGGGAAAATATCATTATTATTGTTGTTCACTGATGATATTGCATTGATTACTGAAACTAATGATGAGGCCAATAAAATAATAGCATCATTAGAAAAGAAAATAAAGATAAAGCAATTAGGGGAGATAAAAAAATATCTCGGTTTAAATATACAGAAAACACAGAAGGGTTTTAAGATATCTCAGGAAGATAAGATATGCAAATTGCTAATAGATTATAAAATGGAGCTTTGTAAGCCGGCTAAGACTCCAATGAGTCAGGAGTTTAGCAACACTGATGCACAAAGCCCGGGATTTGATAAGGTAATTTATCAATCATTAATTGATAGTTTGTCTTACATTAGCAATTGGTCTAGACCAGACATATCGTACAGTGTGAATCAGTTAGCTCGTTTCAATTCTGCACCAAGTGAAAGACACTGGATTGCAGCTAAAAGAATATTAAGATATCTTAAAAAGACAATGAATTATTCATTGTATCTAGAACCAAAAGGTAATCTAATTCTGAGTGCTTATGCTGATGCTAGTTTTGCATCAGAAAGAGACACAAGAAAGTCGACTTCAGGAACAGCCATAATGCTGGGTAAGACATTAATAGGTTGGAAGTCAATAAGACAACAGCATATAAGTTTGTCAACTATGGAGGCAGAATTCTCCTGTTTATCGCTATTATGTACAGAATTGATTATGTATAAGCAAATGATGAATGATATAGGCATAACTGTGAATTATCCTATAATTATACATGAAGATAATCAGGCAGCAATTCAAATGGCCACAAATATTGCAGTCAAAACTAGGAGCAAGCATACAGATTTAAGGTACCTAAACGTTAGACAATCTGTGAGAAGTAAAATGATACAGCTGGAGTACTGCATGTCGGAGGACAATGTAGCTGATAATTTTACAAAAGCCCAAGGTGCCAGGAAGCACCAGGAGAGTTGTGAAAACTATGGGGTTAGATTGTAAAGGTATTATATATTTATATCACCTCAAAGGGGAGAATGTTAGGTATAACATTGATACCCAACAAGGTTTGGGTGGATAAATATATAAACTAAGGTATCATAGTTTAAGTGTTTGTAACTTTAAGCACCACACTGCATGTAATTAGCCAATTAAGGGTGCGGTTAGAAACTGCAATAAGAGGAAGCAGGAGAAAGCTTGCTGCTTACTGCCTACTGCTTACTGCCTATTGTTTTACTGTTTACCGTTTGCTGTTTACTGTTTACTGCTGTTTACTGCTGGATACAACTGTTTACTACTGTTTTACTGCGACTGTCTACTGTTTGATCGTTCTACTGAATATCCAGCGTTATCCTCTGGAGAAAGGCATCGGAGGAGGAGAAGATATCTTTATCGGCTGATAAAGATATAGTAAGGACTATTATCTGGACTGAGTTAGTGAGTCTTACTGAATGGATATATTGTGAATGACATACGGACTGATTGACAATGCTTAAACTCTAACTGGATTAAAAACTATTTAAACTACAAACAGTGTTTGTGTTCAGTGTGTGTATACTCTAAAAACCTTCCTCTCTCATTTGGCTGCCTGGCTTGACTGCTGCTGCATACTCTGCTAGGGGTTTATCCCAAAACACTAACAGAATATAATACAAAACCCACCAGAGGTAAATGCATGGGATCCAGAGGATGAGGATGATGCCCAGAAAATATAAGAATATCAACTGAAGAATGAGCAAGCTCTCTGTATAATAGGACTGACACTCTCTGACCAGCAACTTGTCCATATTCGTGGAGAAGAAACAGCTGCAAAGTGTTGGGAGAATTTAAAGAAGATTTATGTTCGAGACAGTGTAGGAGCACATATAAATCTTACACAGAAGCTGTTTAGAACACATCTTCAAAAGAATGGAGACATGTTAAATCATATAAACTCTATGAAGAGAATTTTTCAAGAACTGCATGAAAAAGAACTTATCTTCACTGAACTACACCAAGTTTATATAATTTTGTCTTCATTAGATGAGAGTTATGACGACTATGTAACTTCACTTGAAGTACTGCCAAAGGATAACCTCACATTAACTGACATTACTGGCAGATTAATTGAAGAAGCCAGGAGAAGGCTTGAAAGGGATCAACTCAGAAGGGAACAACCACAATGTGAAGAAGAGAAAATATCTTCGTCAGCCTATACAATTAGAAAATGTTTTAATTGTGGAGGAAAAGGACATTTGGCTAGATTCTGCAAGAAAGGAAAAAGCCAAAATGCCAGCCAGAATGCTAAAAGGCATCAAAAGGATAAAAAATGAGTTAGCCATGTATAGCAACGAAACTGTGAATAATAATTTATGGGTTGTAGATAGTGGAGCATCGCACTGCATAACGAAAGATAAGAAAAAATTTGTTAAGATGTCCACGAGTTCACAGCAGATATCGTTACCTAATGGCTGGAAACTGAAAGCTAAAGGTGAAGGTATAGCATATTGTTCTTGCATAAAAGAAAATGTAAAAATGTTATATGTACCACAGCTTAAGTTTAATTTGCTTTCGGTTAGAGTTTTGGTTAAACTAGGTTATGTAATTACCTTTAGGGGAGACAATTGCATAATTGAAAAGGAAGGTAAAAAAGTGACTGCAACTTTAAGAGGTGAATTGTATGTGTTAAATGATAATTTAGAGGTGGCTAACACAGTTTATAATAATGTTAAGCCTCATGATGAGTGCATACATTTGTTACACAGACGTTTAGGACATATAAATTTATATGTCACTGATAATGGTACGGAATTTATAAACAATAAATTCCAAAATAGACTGAAAATGGCAGGTGTTGAACATAAAAAGTCTGCACCATATAGGCCACAACATAATTCCTTTATAGAAAGACGAGGCCAAACAATACAAGCAATGTCTCGTACTATGTTGTCAGATTCAGGATTACCTGAAACTTTGTGGGGAGAAGCAATAATGTGTGGTAATCATATACTGAATAATGTTGTTAACTCAACAACAGGTGAATTACCATTCACACGGTGGCATGGCAGAAAACCTGACCTAAGCTACATGCATACATTTGGAGCACCAGCATGGGTGCATATCCCTACACAACTGAGACAAAAGGGGCAGCATAGGGCTAAAAAGTTATTCTTCGTAGGTTATGAATCTAATCACAAATCATACAGATTCTGGGAAAAAGGTACATCTAGAGTTTACTGTAGTGCTAGTGTACAATTCCTTGAACATGTAGGATGGGAAAAACTGGAACAAGATTCAAGTAAGGAAGTAATCATAGAAACCTACAAAAGACCAAAAGAACAAATCAGTAATAAGAAGAGCGCAATTAAAGAGGAAGTACAGGAAGAGCAAATAGGACCAGAACAGGAAGAAATAGTTGATCAGGAAGAAATAGATAACCAGGAACAGGTACTACATGAAAGTCTACCTGTAAGCCCTGTAATACCTAGACGGTCAACACGTGTAACCAGACCACCTGATAGGTATCAAGCAAGTATAGTTTGCCAAGTAAATAAAGTTCCAACTAGTGTTGAAGAACTTAGGATGTATCCTGCTAAGGATCAGGAAAATTGGCATAAGGCAATGGAAAAGGAACTAAATTCATTAAAGGAAATGAAAGTTTATGAAAATGCCAAATTACCTCCAGGTGAAAAGTCCATTGGCTGCAAATGGATATTTAAATTAAAAACTGGTAAAAATGGGACTGTAACCCATAAGGCTAGGTTGGTAGCTCAAGGATTTAATCAAACTGCATATGAGTATGATGAGGTATTTGCACCAAATTTAAAGGCAACAACCTTGAGAGCAGCTTTAGTGTGGGCAGCTAAGAAAAATTATATTATAAATCATTTAGATGTAGAAACTGCCTATCTGCATGCACCATTGCAGCACACTATATATTTAAGAAAACCAGTAGGTATAAAGGATGATAAAAATAATAATGACTGTTGGAAACTGAAAAAGAGTCTCTATGGATTGAAACAATCTGGTTATGAATGGAACCAATATATTGTAAAAGAGTTAAACAATATAGGGTTTAAAGCAGGTTTAGCTGATCCATGTTTATTTTAAGAGAGAGAAAAATGGAACAGTATCATTATTATTGTTGTTTACAGATGATATTGCTTTAATTACGAAGACTAATAATTAAGCTACTGAAATAATATCATTATTAGGTAAAAGGATAAAATTAAAGCAATTAGGAGAGATAAAACAGTATTTAGGATTGACAATAAACAAAACCAAGAGTGGCTTTAAGATATCTCAAGAAGATAAAATTTACCAATTGCTAAAAACGTATAAAATGGAACTTTGTAAGCCGGCAAAAACTCCAATGAGTCAGGAATTTTGCCGAACTGATGCTCAAAGTTCAAAATTCGATAAGACTATTTATCAGTCATTAATTGGTAGTTTATCGTATATTAGTAATTGGTCAAGGCCAGACATTGCATATGGCGTGAATCAATTGGCGAAATTCAACACTGAACCCACTGAACGTCACTGGCAAGCGCTAAAGCGAATATTAAGGTATTTTAAAAAGACAATGCACTATGCATTGTATTTGGAGCCAAAAGATGATCTGATTTTAAGTGCATATGCTGATGCAAGTTTTGCAACAGACATAAACACTAGGAAATCAACTTCAGGTACGGCTATACTATTAGGAAAAGCACTGATTGGTTGGAGGTCAATTAGACAGCAACACATAAGTATGTCCACAATGGAAGCAGAATTTTCATGCCTATCTTTATTATGTACTGATTTAATTCTGTATAAACAGTTGTTATTAGATATGGGAATAACTGTTAATGAAGCCATTGTATTGTATGAGGACAATCAAGCAGCCATACGGTTGGCTACAAATATTGCTGTAAAAACAAGATCTAAGCATACTGATCTTAGATATTTGAATGTAAGGCAATCTGTAAAAAATAGTTTAATAAGACTGGAATATTGCATGACTGAAGAAAATTTTGCAGATGGATTTACAAAAGCCCAAGGTTCGGTCAAGCACAAGGAAAATTGTGAAAACTATGGGTTAAAGTTGTAAATAGATATATATGTTATTATATTACCCAAAAGGGGAGAATGTTAGGAATAACATGGTTACCTAACTTAGTTTGGGTAAAATAATATATATAAACTATGTTAGTGAGTTTAAGTGTGTGTATCACTTTAACTGTAAAACATGTATTTTGGGTGCGGTTGTAAAATCACCATAAGAGGGAGCAAGAGAGCTCACTGTTTGCTGGCTTATTGGATTGATGGTTTTTCCCTGCTACTGTTTTTCTTGAACGGTGAAGGAAGAAAAGAGGTTTTTACTTCTTCTTATCTCATACTGCGAAGAGATAAATTACTGGACTGATATCTGTAAGTTTAATGACCTCTTTTTTTCGACACTGGACTTTGCAACTGATTAATCCCTGGACGGACTGAACTTAGTGTATGATATATGGACTGTTTGACTATGCTAACAATCTTACTGGAATAAAATTATTTAACTAGCACTGTGTATCTGTTTTACTGAGTGTAAACTACTACAACGTTTGTCTCACATATTTGCCTTCCTGCCTGCCTGCCCTGCAGGTTCTCCTAGGGTGTATATCCCTAACAGAGGTCTCTACATAGTGTCTCATAAAAGAATTAAACTTCAACTGCCAACCATACTTTGTAATTTGATTTTTCATCATAGGAAAGTAAAATATGCTGTGGATGTATTGAACTGGAAAGGGTTTTTTTGACAAATAAATAGTGAAATCCCAGCGGATTGTGGTGATCAGGACTTTTCCTCTGGGAGGCTCAGTAAGCCTTTCCCAAACCTGACCCAAAAGTGTAGCACCTGCATTGAATGAAGTCAAGTCTGCACCATAAATAAAGACCTTCACCTTTCTCCAACTGTGGTATAAATGCCAGTCTACGTTCACAATCTAAGAAGCTGGGGAAAAGGTTTGTGATAAAACTGGGCAAATGCCATTCCTGACCAGCATGGAAGTCAACGTCCTCATGAACCTTTGTCCATTCTCAGTGTCTGGAGCAAGGAGACCCACCAAGGTCCACCTGAAATGGAGGACCAGTTTTACCATCCCTGGGTACTGGGCTCCTTCAGCAGGGAGCATTGGGTAGAAGAAAGGATTTTCATCACTCACAACCTGGGAATCAAAACCGTGACTGATCTGAAAAGGGAAAAAAAGTCAACTTTATTATTATTAGTATTCATTGCACAGTCAGCCAGATGTTCAGACCGGGTGTGGCATTTTTGTCTCCCTATTGATTCCTTACCAAGGACCTGGGATAGGCAAATCTGGATGCTTGATGGTGTTACAGATATCACCGCAGGATAGAAGCTGTTCCAAGTAAAGCTGCCTTCTGCAATTGACTGATGGCAAATTTGTCAATGCCTATGGTGTTCAAGTATTTGTACGTCTTTATATTTTGTTATTTTCTCCAGTTCTTTCTCTTCTCTTCGGCTGTCTCCAGGCATTGCCACATCCACTATCCAGACTTTTTGGTCTTTCTTATCAACAACTGTTATGTCTGGGGTGTAATGTGGCAGGTGCCTGTCTGTCTGGATTCTGAAGTCCCAGAGCAATTTAACTTTTTAATTTTCTATGACTTTTTCTATTTTATGGTCCCACCAGTTCTTGCTTACAGGCAAATGATATTTCTTGCAAATCTTCCAATGCACCATTGTTGCTACTTTGTCATGCCGCTGCTTGTAGTCAGTATTATTATTATTATTATTATTATTATTATTATTATTATTATTATTATTATTATTATTATTATTATTATTATTATTATTATTATTATTATTATTATTATACCATTAAGACAACATTTAGCTCTAATGGAGGAATTGTTCAACAGCTTGCTATGAAGAACCTTTTATAGGGAGTCTATGGTTATTCTGCTCTTACATTGCTTTTCTTCTCACTTTAGTGTAGCATTTGGCTGTTGCAAGCAGCCAGCAGAATTTCACAGTCTGCATGACAATTGTGCCAGGGAGAGGATTGTCTGTTCAGGTCCTTCTCTTCTATTTGATAGAACCTTCATCCTTACTTCATGCAATTCCCACAATAGAACTGTTCTCTTCATGTAGAACAGAGGATGTCTGGCTCTATGTTGCATGTCTAAAAATGGTCTTCACAAAATGCACAAAGACACACCTGTGGGATTTTGTAGGTTCCCAACATGGTTGAAATCTGGAAGGAGGTGTCAGTATCAGCCCCTTCAAGAACAGCCATGGTCTTTCTCTGCCTTCCACAACTGTAGTTGGGAACATTGGCCTCCCCCTCCGAAAGCAAGTCCAGCAAAGCCTCTGAAGTCATTTGTGCTCTGAAATAATTGTCATAGATGTTGTATTCCAGGGTGACATTGAACAAAATGTTGGGATTCCTTTTTTTTTTTTTTTGAAAACAATTTTATTGATTTTCTACAAACAAACAAAACATTAAAACATCAACTCTCTTATATACATACAGTGTGTCGGTTGGTTCATCAGTTTTCTGCATTCATTTCGCAGTCTCAATTACAATTATGTTACATAACAACTCATATTGTCAATCCAAACTTTTATATCCTAATATCGCTATTAAAAAATCATTTGACTATACTTTTAATCATTCATGCTTTATGAGATAACAATGCTTTAAACAGTTTATTCTATAACAAATCATATAATCATACCAAATCTATCCTACAAACACTTTATAGATATAATGTCAAATAGCAAAAGCGAAAAAAAAGATAAAGGTATTCCTTGCTATCTAACATTCTAAATATTCTATTATCGTATTTTGTCATCTAGCCATTGATAAAAAAGATCCCAAATTTCATAAAATGGTTTATCCTCTTGCTCTCTAATTTCAAATGTCAATCTACTCATCTCAGCACATTCCAATATTTTCTTAATAATTTCTTCCTGTGATGGTATTTTCTCATTCTTCCAGTTTTTAGCAAATACAATCCCAGCCGCTGTTAATACATTTACAATCAGATATTTCAAATCTTTGCTATATGTATCTGGTAAAATTCCCAATAAAAAGAACTCCGGTTTCAAATCTATACATTTCTTTGTCATTTTTTCCAACCACATGCGAATTTTAGTCCAATATTTTTTAGCGTCCTCACAAGTCCCCCACATATGGTAATATGAGCCAGGTATCTGATGACATTTCCAGCATTTTTCAGATTTGTTCTTGAACATTCTTGCTATTCTTGTCGGGGGGAAATGCCACCTGTAAAACATATTATACAAATTTTCTTTATATGCTGTTGACATTGTCATTTTATAATTTTGAGACCACAATTTTTGCCATTTCTCTAAATCAATCCCATATCCAAAATTTTTCCCCCAAACAATCATAGTTTCTTTAACTTGTTCTTCCTCTAATTTAATTCCCAGCAAGTAACCATATAATTTTTTAATCACCTTCTCATCAGTACCCATCAGGATCGTATCTAGATCAGTCTGTTTATCATAGAATCCCTCTGTTTTAAAATCTTCATCATACCTTGAATGTATTTGCGCATATGAAAACCAATTCATCTTTATACCTTGTTCCTCTAAATTTTGTATCGATTTAAGTTCACCCTTTTCATCCAATAGTTCCCCATATCTGTTTGTTCCTTCTTATAAATTATAGGATAGGAAAATGCTTCAATAGTCGATAACCAAACTGGAATTTTCAAATAACATTGTCTTTTTATCTTCTCCCAGTTTAACCACAAAGACTCCCGCATATAATGTCTTCTAAAATAACCCTGTGTTTTAGTTCCCTTATACCATAAAAATGCGTGCCAACCCAACAACAAATCATGACCTTCTAGTGTCAACAATCTGGTCTTTCTTAATGTTATCCATTCCTTAACCCACATCAAACTTGCAGCTTGATAGTACAATTCCCAATTAGGCAAACCGAATCCTCCTCTAATTCTAGCATCTTGCAAAAGCTTTAGCTTTATTCTCGCTTTCTTACCTTGCCATATATACTTCAACATAATTTTATTTAAATCTTCAAAATAGTCTTTTCTGAGTCTAATTGGTATTGTTTGAAACAGAAATAGGATTCTGGGTAAAATATTCATCTTAATTGTTGAGATTCTCCCTATTAATGACAATTGCAAGTTTTCCCATTTCTTCAAGTCTGTAGCTATCTGTTGTTTAAGTTTAATATAATTATTCTCTTTTAATGTGCTACATCTTGCTGTCAAGTATATCCCCAGATACTTGACCTTATTTGTAACTTGGATTTTCAACAGATCTGCCAATTCTTCTCTTTGTCTCAATAGCATGTTCTTTGTCAAAATCTTTGTTTTGTCTTTATTTATTTTCAAACCAGCCACCTCACCATATATCTCTATCTTTTCCAATAACTTTGGAGCTGTTTCTAACGGATCTTCCAAAATAAAGACTAAGTCGTCAGCAAAAGCTTGCAGTTTAAATTCTTCCTTTTTAATTTTCATTCCTTTTATGCTTTTATCATCTCTAATATTTCTATTCAACACTTCCAAAGTCAATAAAAATAGCAAAGGAGATAGGGGACATCCTTGTCTTGTGCCTTTTCTTATATTAATAAAATCTGTAAGTTCTCCCTCCATCATTACCTTTGCTGTCTGTTTATTGTATATGGCTTCTATTGCTTGGACAAATTTTCTGGCAAAACCCATCTGTTCCAATAGTAATAACATAAATCTCCAGTTCACGTCGTCAAATGCCTTTTGAGCATCTAGAAATATCAAAGCCATTTGCTTTTCAGGATGTGCCTCATAATATTCCAAAGTATCCAAGATTACTCTCATATTGTCTCTAATTTGTCTGTTTGGCAGAAATCCATTTTGATCTGGGTGGATGAAATTATTTAAGTATTTTTTAAGTCTTTCTGCTAAAATTGAAGCAAAAATTTTATAGTCTGCATTTAATAGAGAAATAGGTCTATAGTTCTTAATTTGCAGTGGATCAGCCTCTTCTTTTGGAATAAGTGTAATATAAGCCTCTGACCATGTTTTGGGAGAAGGCGGAGCTTCGTTTCGGCGATACAGCTGCAATCTCGGGGCTCCGAGATCGCAGCTGATATTTTCGCCCCCGGTCGGTCCTAACGGACCTAAACTGTCCTGTAGAGACGGTGACCGTGTAGGGCACATTTCCTGGATCCCAGGGACATCGCAAAGTCCCTGGTTCGATCCGGAAGAAGTCCTATTGCTGGCGGTGGAGAGGCAGCCTCCATAGCTGCTGAAGTCAGGACAGCTCCGGAAAGGAAGAGCTGAGAGTGAAAGTGTGTCGGCTGGGTGAGAAACTTTTTTTTTTTTTTTTTTGCTAATTAGCTGAGTTTTCAAAGGACACTCTGAATATAAGAAGAAATCTGTGAGACTTTTTTTTGACAAAACTGTAAGAGCGGCGTTTTTTAAAAGATGTCAAATTGAGGCTTGGATTTTTTTTTCAATTTCTTACTTTTTTTTTTTTGGAACTTCAGCGCGACTTTGTAGTTAACCAGACTGAATTTTCTCTTATATATATTTGCTCCTTTTTGATTTTTTTTTTTTTTTTTTAGGATAGAGGCTCCCTTTGGCTATTTATTTATTTATTTTTTATATATATATATATATATATATATATATATATATATATATATATATATATATATATATATATATATATATATATATATATGTATGGTGTTCGGCTTGGTTCGGGTATTTTCCCACGTCATTGTAGTTGTTCTTTTAAAGTTGTAGCAACGTTTCAGCAGAATCTCATCTGCCATCATCAGGCTTCTGTATTGTGTCCGTCTGTGAGTCAGACTTTTACAGTGGTTTCAGATTTAAATTTGGGGCAGCCTATTGCTGTGCCAGAATGGTTTTTTCTTCATCCTGATTGGTTGGGAGTCTTGGTCTGTGTTTATTGGTCTCGGAGTTTGCTGTGTTCTGCTTGATTGGTGTCTCTAATATCTTCTGTCTGTTTTTGGCTCTTTTTGTATCTTGATTGGCTGGCAGCATTGTGTTGCTTTATTGGAGGCCTTTAGTGCAGCTTGGCTTCGGGTAAATGGACGGCTATCATTAGTTAGGAAGCTGGGTTTCATCTGGGTGCCTGGTTGGGATGTGTTTGAGCTGGAAGTATCAGGGGGATCTGTTTGTGCCCAGGTGTTTGCCTGGCTTGTGGTGTGGAGATTTTTGTTTGTGAGTGCAGGCTTCCAAATGATTGACAGCCTGGTGGAATCATCTCTTCTATTCATGCTTTCTGGTCTTTTTCAATCTCTATGGCTTCTCTGATGATTCTGTGATTAGGGTTTTCTATAGTGGCCAGGGTTTTGGTGCCATTGAAGTTGATGCTATGACCTGTGGCTTCCATGTGTTGGACTAGTGAGGAAGTGTGTTCCAGCTTTTTGACTGCATTTTTGTGTTCATCCAGGCGGGTGCTTATTCTTCTATTGGTCTGTCCAATGTATGTGGCCGGGCATGATGCACAGGGGACTTCGTATATGCCTTGGTTTTCCAGGTCAATTTTATCTTTGGGGTTGCTAAGGATGGCTGCTATTTTTCTGTCTGTTTTGAAGGCAGTCCTGATGTGATGTCTGTGTAGTACCTTACTAATTTTGTCTGTAGTACCTCTTATGTAGGGCAGGACAGCTGTTCCATAGGTCTGTTCATCTTCTGGGTCTCTATTATGTTTCAGTGTGTTTTTGTGGATCAAGCTGGTGATTTTGCTTTTGTGGAAGCCGTTGGCTTTCAGTACTTTAGTCAGGGTGCATAGTTCAGTCTTAATGTATGTCTTGTCTGCCAGGCGTTTGGTTCTGGTAATTAGTGTTTTAGCCACAGAGTTTATCTGTGCTGGGTGGTGGTGGGATTGGGCGTTGAGGTAGCGGTTGGTGTGGGTTTTCTTCTGGTACATGGTGTGTCCTAGTGTGCCATCTGTTAAAAGAACAACTACAATGACGTGGGAAAATACCCGAACCAAGCCGAACACCATACATGTAAGTACCCGAGAAAACTTAAGGAGAGAAGAAGAGGCAGAGAAAGAGGTCTCATTAATTGAGTTTCAAGAGGAACAACTGGAGACTTAAGAAGAGGAAGGTGCAGTAGGTGGACAGGTGGATAGTAAAGAACAGCGTGAAGTGAGATCCATGAGAGCTGTTAGACTAATCATGGAAGAAAAAAAATTGACTACAATGAATATAAATGGACTCAATTCAGCTGTTAAAAGAAGGAAAACTTTTCATAAATTAGAGAAATTAAAATTTGATATAATTTGTTTACAAGAAGTACATATCAAAAAACAACATGAGCAATTGTTAGTACAACCAAAATTAGGGAAAATATTTACTTTTTTGACTCAATGTAAGAAAAGAGGAGTGGTTCTATACATCAAAGAGGTCATCCCAGCAAAATTGATTTATACGGATGAAGACGGAAGAGTATTAATGGTGGAAATAATGGACAATAATATAAAAATACTCTTGATTGCAATTTATGCTCCGAATGATAAACAAGAAGAATTTTATAAAAAATTACACATGAAAATAATTGGACTGGACTATGTCAATATAGTTATGATGGGAGATTTTAATGGAATTGTGGACAATAAACTGGACTATACAGCAACAATAACAAAGCAAAATAGAAAGACTCTCCCTAAATCTTTTTTTAAAATGACAGATGAATTAATCTTAAAAGATATTTGGAGAGAAAGAAATGTTAAAGCTAAACAATATACTTTTTATTCAAATAGACATTTATCATGGTCCAGATTGGATATGATTTGGATGTCATCAGAATTAATATCTAATATTCAAGAAACAAACATTGAAACAAGTACTTGGGCAGATCATAGCCCAATGACAATTAAATGGAAGGGACAAAAAAAAAGATCGAGATGGACGTTAAACAATACTATTTTAAAGGAAAAAGATTTTACACAGTGGATGGAGAAAGAATTGGTTTTTTTCTTTAGGGAAAATAAAAAAGAAGATACTTCATCGCAGAATGTTTGGGATAAAATGAAGGCATATGTTAGAGGTTTGATAATAGATTATATAAGAAAAAAGAATATTAGGAAAAGGTAAGCCACTAAGACCTTGGAAAATGAGTATAAAAGACTTGAAAAAGAATTACAGAAAATGCCACAGAAAAAGGAAATTAAATTGAAGTTGGATATAACTAAACATAAAATGGAATTAATAGAGAAAGAAGAATTGGCACAAAAAATTAGAAATGCTAAACAGAATTATTTTGAAGATGCAAACAAACCAGGTAGATGGCTAGCATATAAATTGAGAAAAGAGAAAGAATCAAGAAAAATATTGAAGTTAATAGATGATCAAGGCCAAGTTTGTTATGGTAACAAGGAGAAAAAGGAAATTGTTCGAGATTTTTATGGGCAACTATATAAACAAGAGAATATTGATGAAGAAAAAGTTAAACAGTATTTACAGAATGCTAACCTACCGAAGATGCCTAAAGAGACTGAAGAAATGCTAGAAAGCAACATAACAATGATGGAATTAACTGAAGCACTTAAGAAACAAAATAATGGGAAAGCACCGGGTCCAGATGGGCTTCCAGCAGAATTCTATAAAACATTTCAAGAATCATTGAGCATTCCATTGCTTGAAGTTATGAATGAAGCTATGTCAAAGAAGATGATACCTAAAACATGGTCAGAGGCTTATATTACACTTATTCCAAAAGAAGAGGCTGATCCACTGCAAATTAAGAACTATAGACCTATTTCTCTATTAAATGCAGACTATAAAATTTTTGCTTCAATTTTAGCAGAAAGACTTAAAAAATACTTAAATAATTTTATTCGCCCAGATCAAAATGGATTTCTGCCAAAGAGGCAAATTAGAGATAATATGAGAGTAATCTTGGATACTTTGGAATATTATGAGGCACATCCTGAAAAGCAAATGGCTTTGATATTTCTAGATGCTCAAAAGGCGTTTGACAACGTGAACTGGAGATTTATGTTATTACTATTGGAACAGGTGGGTTTTGCCAGAAAATTTGTCCAAGCAATAGAAGCCATATACAATAAACAGACAGCAAAGGTAATGATGGAGGGAGAACTTACAGATTTTATTAATATAAGAAAAGGCACAAGACAAGGATGTCCCCTATCTCCTTTGCTATTTGTATTGACTTTGGAAGTGCTGAATAGAAATATTAGAGATGATAAAAGCATAAAAGGAATGAAAATTAAAAAGGAAGAATTTAAACTGCAAGCTTTTGCTGACGACTTAGTCTTTATTTTGGAAGATCCGTTAGAAACAGCTCCAAAGTTATTGGAAAAGATAGAGATATATGGTGAGGTGGCTGGTTTGAAAATAAATAAAGACAAAACAAAGATTTTGACAAAGAACATGCTACTGAGACAAAGAGAAGAACTGGCAGACCTGCTGAAAATCCAAGTTACAAATAAGGTTAAGTATCTGGGGATACATTTGACAGCAAGATGTAGCACATTAAAAGAGAATAATTATATTAAACTTAAACAACAGATAGCTATAGACTTGAAGAAATGGGAAAACCTGCAATTGTCATTAATAGGGAGAATTTCAACAATTAAGATGAATATTTTACCTAGAATCCTATTTCTCTTTCAAACAATACCAATTAGGCTCGGAAAAGACTATTTTGATGATTTAAATAAAATTATGTTGAAGTATATATGGCAAGGTAAGAAAGCGAAAATAAAGCTAAAGCTTCTGCAAGATGCTAGAATTAGAGGAGGTTTTGGTCTGCCCAATTGGGAGTGTACTATCAAGCTGCAAGTTTGATGTGGGTTAAGGAATGGATAACATTAAGAAAGACTAGATTGTTGACATTAGAAGGTCATGACTTGCTGTTGGGTTGGCATGCTTTTTTATGGTATAGGGAACTAAAACACAGGGTTATTTTAGAAGACATTATATACGGAGTCTTTGTGGTTAAACTGGGAGAAGATAAAAAGACAATGTTATTTGAAAATTCCAGTTTGGTTATCGACTATTGAAGCATTTTCCTATCCTATAATTTATAAGAAGGAACAAACAGTTAGATATGGGGAACTATTGGATAAAAAGGGTGAACTTAAATCAATACAAAATTTAGAGGAACAAGGTATAAAGATGAATTGGTTTTCATATGCGCAAATACATTCAAGGTATGATGAAGATTCTAAAACAGAGGGATTTTATGATAAACAGACTGATCTAGATAAGATTTTGATGGGTACTGATGAGAAGGTGATTAAAAAATTATATGGTTATTTACTGGGAATTAAATTAGAAGAAGAACAAGTTAAAGAAACTATGATTGTTTGGGGGAAGAATTTTGGATATGGGATTGATTTAGAGAAATGGCAAAAATTGTGGTCTCAAAATTATAAAATGACAATGTCAACAGCATATAAGGAAAATTTGTATAAGATGTTTTACAGGTGGCACTTTCCCCCACAAGAATAGCAAGAATGTTCAAGAACAAATCTGAAAAATGCTGGAAATGTCATCAGATACCTGGCTCATATTACCATATGTGGTGGACTTGTGAGGACGCTAAAAAATATTGGACTAAAATTCGCATGTGGTTGGAAAAAATGACAAAAAAACATGTAGATTTGAAACCGGAGTTCTTTTTATTGGGAATCTTACCGGATACATATAGTAAAGATTTGAAATACCTGATTGTAAATGTGTTAACAGCGGCTAGGATTGTATTTGCTAAAAACTGGAAGAATGAGAAAATACCATCACAGGAAGAAATTATTAAGAAAATATTGGAATGTGCTGAGATGAGTAGATTGACATTTGAAATTAGAGAGCAAGAGGATAAACAATTTTATGAAATTTGGGATCTTTTTTATCAGTGGCTAGATCACAAAACACGATAATAGAATATTTAGAAAGTTAGATAGCAAGGAATACTTTTATTTTTCTTTTGCCTGTTATTTGACATTATATCTATAAAGTGTTTTTAGGATAGATTTGGTATGATTATATGATTTGTTATAGAATAAACTGTTTAAAGTATTGTTCTCTCATAAAGCATGAATGATTAAAAGTATAGTCAAATGATTTATTAATAGCGATATTAGGATATATAAGTTTGGATTTACAATATGAGTTGTTATGTAATATAACTGCAATTGAGACTATGAAATGAATGCACAAACCGATGAACCAACCGACACACTGTACGTACATAAGAGAGTTGATGTTTTAATGTTTTGTTTGTCTTGTTTGTTTGTAGAAAATCAATAAAATTGTTTTTTTTTTAAAAAAGGGGGTGAGTCAGGGATCTTCCGATGCACCACGTGGGGTCATGAGTGAGAGCTCTGTGTGGGAAAGTGATATACAACACAAGGTATCCAATAAAAGGTACCTGATACAATTAGGTGACACAAGCTAACAGGGAAATGCACACCTGTATTCATTATAAGTTTGGAGACTCCCAGAGTAGCTTAAGATAGTTAACAATCCAAATAAACATTTGCATGCAAGGCAGTGGTGGGAATTCAAAAAATTTTACTACTGGTTCTGCGGGCGTGGCTTAGTGGGCATGGCATGGCTTGGTAGGTGTGGTGTGGCTTGGTGGGCATGGCAGGGGAAGGAAAAGTCTCCCTTCCCTTCCCACTCCTGGGGAAGGTAAAATCTCCCTTCTCTTCCCATTCCTGGGGAAGATTACTGGAAAATCCCATTCCCTCCCCACCCCACTAACCTGCTTTCCAGCTCCGTTCTCTTGTGCAGGGCAACAAAGAAGACCCAGCCAATTAGCTGGGACTCAGGAGGCAGAGAATAGATGGGGCAGGGCCAGTCAGAGATGGTATTGGCTGGTTCTCTGAACTATTCAAAATTTCCACTACCAATTCTCCAGAACTGATCAGAACCTGCTGAATACCACCTCTGATGCAAGGGATTTTCAGGTGAAGGGCACTCTTAAAAGCCAATGCCAAAGCCTAAGTAACATTTTCCTTGAAATTGTTTTTTATTTATTTATTTATTTATTTATTTTATATCAGGAATTTTTTTGCACTTTTTTTGCAAGTTGTGTTTCAGTACTTCAGTTTTCAGGCCATTATTGTGGTGTGATGGGCAGCAAATAAATTTAATCAATCAATGAATAAATAAGCTCACATCAGACCAGCCATTGTTATATCATGTGAACCGAAAACCTTGGACCTCCTTGATGGTCCTCCCCAACCATCATCCTGCAATTTTGGGAGACCGCTGACTCCATTCAGGGCAAGATGAAGTGTCAGGGCTCTAGCATCCACCCCCATTCGAATGAGGCACATTCTCCACTGGGACACATCCAAAGCCAAGTGTCATCAATCATGCTCTCTGTTAGGAATAACATAGGTTACCTAACGTAGTTTGGGTAAAATAATATATATAAACTATGATAGTGAGTTTTAAGTGTGTGTCACTTTAAATGCAAAGCATGTAATTTTGGGTGCGGTTGTGAAACCACCATAAGAGGGAGCAAGAGAACCTTGCTAGCTTACTGTTTGCTGGCTTATTGGATTGATGATTGATGGTTTGCTAACTGCGTGTTTTTCCTGCTACTGAGTTTTTCTTCAACGGCGAAGGAAGAAAGGAGGTTTGATTTCTTCTTATCTCTACTGCTGAAGAGATTTATTACTGGACTGATATTTGTAAGTTTACTGACCTCTTTTCGACACTGGACTTTGCTAATGAATAATCCCCGGACGGACTGAACAAGTGAAAGATATATGGACTGTTTGACTATGCTCAAACTCTAACTGGAATAAACTATTTAACTGGCACAGTGTATCTGTTTTACTGAGTGCAAGCTACAAAAACGTTTATCTCACATATTTGCCTGACTGCCTGACTGCCATTGCACGTTCTGCTAGGGTGTATCCCTAACAGTCTCCAGTAATAACCTTGCATGCCAGAAGCTTTGGCCACCTAGCAATTATCCATGAAAGCATTTAAGGAATGTACTACTTCCCCCACTCCCTTTTGCTGACAACTCTAAAAGACCAGAGAAATATTTGCTTATTAAGGTTATTTCCCACTGGGATCAACAACACTTCCATCCAATTTTGATTCCATTTCATCAGATTGAGACCAAACTTGAACTCAGGTCCCGATCCACAGAATTGCCTTCACCTTTGATATTTGAAGAGAAAAATTAGTGAAACTGAAACTAGTAACACCAAAATCCTCACCATATTGGGGCAGTAGTGGGATCCTACCTTAGACACTACTGGTTCAGTGGGAGATTGTGCGCATATGCGCAACCCTAACATATGCACCCCTAAAAGCCAATCAGCTGAGAGGGTAAAGAAGTGACCCTCCCACCCTCCCATGCACTTTTCAGTCTTTTATCCTCTCAGCTGATCTTCGGAGGATTGTTTTCTTCCCCTCAGCTGATCTGAGGCATTTTTTTACTACAGGTTAGAGTAAACCGGTCCAAACTGGTAGGATACCACCACTGATATGATGCCCTCTCTCACCGGGTTTATGTAGATATTAAACTGCATATAAAATGGCAGAGATTTGTGTCCCAAGGAATAATCACTCCAAATCTCATTTTGGAAATAGCTGAATCAGGTTATAACACTATTCAGCATTATAGCATCTCTTGGTAAATAGATCTGAAAACTCCCTATCTGTCTAAGAAAATTATAGATTTTTACTCCACACATTCAATTCCCAGTCAAGGTTACCCACCCTTTTGACTAGATTTAGCCCACTTGAAATGGATTGTAAGTCTTTGGCGGGGAGGGGTTGTATCAATATTTTCCTCACCTTGTTCAGCAACTTTAGCTGTGACAAAACATCTTGGTTGATTATAATTCTCTGCCTTTCAAAACTCCCCAATTCCTTGTTGATGGGATCCTCCTTGGGCAGAAACACCCTACTAATGATCCGCAGATCTGCTGCTATGTCTCCATTTTGGTCCAAATACACTTTCAACAAAGAAAGATTGTACAATTCATTCTTCTTTAAATATGGATGGAACTAGAGTGGAAACATTGAGTAATTTTAAGAAATCTTGTTTTCTTACCTCACGTCCTCTTTTTACATTTTAATCTTTCTTCTACAGTTGTTTAACTTGCAAATATTGTGAGTTGGGAGAACAAGTGTTGCCATTGTCTTCAAAGCTCAAGAACAAAGGTTTAGTAATAGTTCTCAATTGTGTGTGTGTGTGTGTGTGTGTGTGTGTGTATGACGTGGGAAAATACCCAAACAAAGCTGAATACCATACATGTAAGTACCCACGAAAACTTAAGAAAACATATATATCTTTTCACGGGTACTTACATGTATGGTATTCAGCTTTGTTCGGTATTTTCCCACGTCATTATAGAGTGTGCTTTTAAAGTTGTAGCAACATTTGGGCAGAATCTCATCTGCCATCATCAGGCTTCTGTATTGTGTTCGTCTGTGAGTCAGACTTTCACAGCAGTTTCTGTTTTTAATTTGGTGCTAGCCTACACTGTGCCAGAATGGTTTTTTCTTCATCCTGATTGGTTGGGAGTCTTGGTCTGTGTTTATTGGTCTTGGAGTTTGCTGTGATCTGCTTGATTGGTGTTTCTAATAACTTCTGTCTGTTTTGTAGCTTTTTAGTCTTGATTGGCTGGCAACATTGCGTTTCCTGTATTGGAGGCTTTTAGTGGGGCTTGGCTCTGAGTAAAAAGAGGGCTATCATTTATTAGGAAGCTAGGTTTCATCTGGTTGCCTGGTTGGGGTGTGTTTGAGCTGGAGGTATCAGGGGAATCTGTTTGTGCCCAGGTGTTTGCCTGGCTTGTGGTGTGGAGATTTTTTTGTTTGTGAGTGCAGGCTTCCAAATGATTGACAGCCTGGTGGAATCATCTCTTCTATTCATGCTTTCAGGTCTTTTTCAATCTCTATGGCTTCTCTGATAATTCTGTAGCTGGGGTTTTCTATAGTGGCTAGGGTTTTGGTGCCATTGAAGTCGATGCTATGACCTGTGGCTTTCATGTTCATTTCTGATTAGGGCTAATTCTGTTCTTTTTCAGGATCCTTTAAGTGGCTAAAGTTTTGGAATGGAATTTGAGTTGGAAGCATATGGGAGACACATTTTTGTCTCGACAATTGAGTAGGAATGTGAGATCACACAAGATGATGGCTCTTCAGAGTTTGAGTTTCTCGTAGGTCCTGGTTAGCCAGAAGGTTTCCTCCCCTAGAGGATACAATATTTATTTTCGTAGATTTTCACAAGGACAGGTATGTAGGTCTAGGTGTGTTCGGGTCTTTTCCCATGTAAGATTAAGAGTATCTTGGCAACGTTTTGGCGAGGTCCCGATCGCCATCCTCAGGCTGGTGCTAGCTGGATCTTATCTTTGGGGTTTCTTAGGATTCCAAAGGAACACTATCACCAATCTAATCTGAAAAGAGATACCCCCAAAAAACCAAGACACAGAACAAGACAATGGTATTGCACTCCTCCCCTACATCTACAGCACCACAGACAAAATCAGCAAAATTCTCCACAAACACAATATCAGGACAGCCTTTGGCACTGACCAAAAAATAGCCAACATCCTAAGAAACCCCAAAGACAAGATCCAGCTAGAAAACCAAGGAGTTTATGAAATACCATGCAACAATTGCCCAGCCACATACGTTGGACAAATCAACAGGAGAATAAATGCACGCATCGCAGAACACAAAAACACAATCAGAAGAAAAGAAAATACTTCCTCCCTCTTCCAGCACCTTAATGCCACAGGACATGAAATTAATTTCGAAAGAACCAAATTAATATCCAACACTGAACATTCCAGCAAGAGAATAATCAGGGAAGCCATTGAGACAGAGAAACAACTCCATAACATGAATAGACGGGACGATACCTGCCTCTTACCAGACATCTGGAAGCTTGCCCTCACTAACAAATGAGTCCCAGCCACGAAAACCAACACCAGACCTAAAACAACACGGGACACCACCGGCAATCCCCTTCATCAGACCCAGGCCCAAGCCCATCCTATAAACAAAGAACAACCACCATCCAGAAAACAGACCACGGCTGCTTCACCAGCTGTCGCACCCCCGACCTCAAAACCAAACAAGCTGACACACGCCAAGAACACAGACCCAGACCCCAAACTCAAAGCCAGACTAAAACCCAGAATGCTACATCACAGCCACCCGCTCAGGATATCACATCAGAAAACTCAAGAAATTACACCACAAGATCTCAAGAAGTTGCAACACAGCAAATGACCGAGGAAATCACAGCACAAGACCAAGGATACCACAGCAATAAAACTCACAAGGTCACCGCACAACCCATGACCAAAACCGTTACAACCCAGGAGGCTAATGGAAAAGAGATCAAAACACAAACGACCCAGGAGATTAAAGTACAAGATCCAGGATATCTCCAAAACAAAACTCACAAGGCCATCACACAGCCCATTATACAAAAATCAACTCCATCAACCAATCAAGAGGCAGGAGCACAGCCAACCAGCCCAGCACACCCCCACCAGTATTTATAGAGAGACGGCAGCTCCGATCACAGACTGCTTGCACTGGCAAAAAGCCGAAAGCACCTGCCTGAGGATGGCGAGTGGGACCTCACCGAAACATCACCAAGATACTATTAATCTTATATGGGAAAAGACCCGAACACACCTAGACCTACATATATGTATATGTATATGTATATGTATATGTATATGTATATGTATATGTATATGTATATGTATATGTATATGTATATGTATATGTATATGAATATGAATATGAATATGAATATGAATATGAATATGAATATGTATGGTATTCAGCTTTGTTCGGGTATTTTCCCATGTCATTATAGTTATGCTTTTAAAGTTGTAGCAACGTTTCAGCAGAATCTCATCTGCCATCATCAGGCTTCTTTATTTTGTTCATCTGTGAATCAGACTTTTACAGTTGTTTCAGAGATTTCAATAGAGATTGAAAAAGACCTGAAAGTATGAATAGAAGAGATGATTCCACCAGACTGTCAATTATTTGGAAGCCTGCACTCACAAACAAAAAAAATCTCCACACCACAAGCCAGGCAAACACCTGGGCACAAACAGATCCCCCTGATACCTCCAACTCAAACACACCCCAACCAGGCACCCAGATGAAACCTAGCTTCCTAACAAATGATAGCCATCCATTTACTCAGAGCCAAGCTGCACTAAAGGCCTCCAATAAAGGAACACAATGTTGCCAGCCAATCAAGACACAAAAAGAGCCACAAAACAGACAGAAGATATTAGCAGAACACAGCAAACTCCAAGACCAATAAACACAGATCAAGACTCCCAACCAATAAGGATGAAGAAAAACCATTCTGGCACAGCAATAGGCTGCCCCAAATTTAAAACTGAAACAACTGTGGGGGCCTGACTCACAGACGGACACAATACAGAAACCTGATGATGGCAGATGAGATTCTGCCGATACGTTGCTACAACTTTAAAAGCACAACTACAATGACATGGGAAAATACCGAACAAAGCTGAATACCATATATGTAAAGTACTCGCGAAAACTTAAGAAAACAAATATGTGTGTGTGTGTGTGTGTGTGTGTATGTATATATGTATGTATATATATGTATGTGTATATATATATATATATACATACATACATACACACACACAAACACACACACACACACACACACACACACACACACACACACACACACACACACACACATATATATATATATATATATATATATATATATATATATATATATATGTATGTATGTATGTATGTATACACACACATTCATAGATTTTCACGGGTACAGGTATGAAAGTCTTGGCGTGTTCGGGTCTTTTCCCGTGTAAGATTGAGAGCATCTTGGCAACGTTTCAATGAGGTCCCACTCGCCATCTTCAGGCTGGTGATTTCGGCTTCGTGCTTGTGCAAGCAAAGCATGATCAGAGCTGACGTCTCCTATATATACTGGTGGGGATGTTGGCTGTGTTTTCATTTCTTGATTGGTTGATGGAGTTGATGTTTGCCGATTGGCTGGCTTTTCATAAGAACATGTGTGCATCTGTGTCTATCAGCCTCCTGTGTTTTAACGACCTGGGTAATGGGCTGTGTGATGACCTTCTGAGTTTTATTCTTTTGACCTCCTGGGTCTTGTGCTGTAATTTCCTGGGTTGTAATGACATCGTAAATCACTGAATCTCTTAAATCACCAAACCGGTAGTTAACCCTGTTGGATCCCACCCTTGCTTGTTGGGACCCCATACCTGCCATGGATGCACCCTCTGAGCCCCCAAACTCTCTTCTCCCTTCTTTCTTCCCCTCTTGGAATTGGACGCAGAATTTAATGTGTGGGCCAGAATCTTAATGACACTGTACGTACTGCGATCATTTTTGATCTGCTCCCTATTCTTTTTCTCTTGGGTTTCCAGTGGAGCTTTCTGGGTGCATCTTCTCCGGCCTTTGACAGAAAAGACGTGTTTTGAAATAGCACAATGAAAATACTCATCTTGAAATTCAGGTTCCACAAAGAAAACACTTTTATAGGCATCATCTTTTTGCCAACTTTTTTCCACTTAGAAGGAAAGCTCCAAATACTATGGACGTACTTGTAATGCCTGTTTTCTTTTTTTGAATATCCTCCAACAACTGTAACGATCCAGACTTTCCCTTGAATAGGTTCTGGTAAATGCATAAGTGTTAAATGGAAGTGAAGAATTCTGTCAGAAATGGACTCAAATTCTATGAAATTAACAAAGACATTGACTTGTTTCCACATAGAGAGGGCATTCCTGAGGGCTGCTGTATTTCCAGTCACTGAGAATTGTTGTGATATAACAACACAAATTGCATTCCTCACAAGCATAGGGTAAAAGTTCTCATGAAATTTTCTCCCTTCTCTGTGTCTGGAGCAAAGAGACCAATCAAAGTCCATCCAAAATGGAGGAGCAGTTGGACAATTGCTGGGTACTGAAAACCTTCTTTGGGGAGCATTGGATGGAAAAAGGGAATCGACTTTTATCACTCAGAGCCTCTGAAGCAGTTTTCTCACTGATCTGAAAAAATCAACAAAGAGTGCTGTGTTATATTTGGGGTCCTACCAAGTCCCAATTTTTAGCTTTCAATGAATCCAACTTTTTCTCATGCACATATTAGAACAATTTCTTATTGATTAGTCATTAGGCCATATCATTTTTTTAAGGTTTTTTTCTCTATTTGTAAAAAGACAGAGAGATTGCAGTACCTATGTCAATTGTACATTCAAGACTGTTTTAGTTGAAATGAGTTTGTTCTAAGCATTTGAGATTCTTACAGTTTCCATATCATTAATTTTATAAAAAAATACATGTCCTAATTTTATAAATTGTCAATAAATCCCAATTCAGCTCTCAGGGCAGCAGTTGGAAGACTACTCTACTCATTGCAGAATACCTTATGCCACCAGACTTGAAATTCTAGATCTAGAAAACTAGAACTACGCCGCCTTGGAACAATCAAAGTATAGTATATAAAATCATACATTGCAATGTCCTACCTGTCAATGAATACTTCAGCTTCAACCATAACAATACAAGAGCAAACACTACACATAGAAACTCAAGGTTAATCGCACCAAACTTGATTGCAGGAAATACAGCTTCAGCAACAGAATGGTCAATGTCTGGAATACTCTACCTGACTCTGTGGTTTCTTCCCCAAACCCCAAAAACTTTAACCTTAGGCTTTCTACTATTGACCTCACCCCTTTCCTAAGAGGTCTGTAGGGGGCATGCATAAGCGCACCAACATGCCTACCATCTCTTTACTATTGTTTCTTTTATTTTTCTTATATGTATCCATGTATTAATAACTATGTTTTTACTTATACTATTATCTTATAAGCAATTGACAAACCAAATAAAATAAATAAAAAATAAACATTTTAACCATCCGTAAGATTCTTCTCAGGTGATGTGATTGGATTTGTTCTAGAAGTGGTATATGTTAGGAATGTAAGTAACCTAACAGCTATTTGGGAGGGAAATATATAAACCAGGATAGACATTTTTAATACTGTCTCTTTAAGAGAATCCTAAAGTGTAATTGGGTGTGGTTTCTCAAATGACCATAAGATGGAGCCAGAAACCTGGGTTGTTTTAGTCTTAGTCTCATAAGAGAGTGTGAGTTAATCTCTGTTTCCTTCTGTTGGAGAATATTGCCGTTCCTTCTAATTGACTGATATTTCTGGATGTAATGGAAGTCTGATACTGAACTGTTTTTGACACTGGACTTTGTTATTGGATTATTCCTGGACTTAAAACTGACTGATCTTACCTGTGAATGATTTTGGACTGCTTATTTTGAACTTTGCTTAAAACCTTTATTGGAAGTAAAAACCAACATTTACTGTAGAGTGTATCTGTGTGTATTATTCAAACACTACTCTCAAATAGGTCTCCCTGCATGCGCTCATTCTCCTAACGGGGAATTACCTCAACACTGGTTATGGGCCCAGGCCATACCAGGCTCAGATAACTGAGAGTTGGGTTGAAGGCACAGTACTGTATACAGACAGCTTTTTACTGTTTAATTGTGGGTTACTATCCTGGTAAAGATGGCACAAGTCACTTCAACAAGGCTTTCACTGATAACCCAGTTGGATGGAACAAACTATGTTTCCTGGTCTATGAAGTGCAGTCTACCGCTACGTAGAGAAGGGTTATGGAATGTAGTTGAAGATCCACTGGATGTAAATGCTTGGGATCCAAATAATAAGGATGATGCCAAGAAACTTGCTGACTTTAAACAGAACAATGAACAAGCTCTGCTATATTTTGAGTATTATGGACCATTACTCACGATACGGTTTCTCCTATCTTGTGAAAAACAAAACATCAACATTCCAACATTTCTTTAACTGGATAAAGTTTACTGAGAGAAAAATGAAAAGTAAAGTAATTACTTTAGTTACTGATAATGGGACTGAATTTGTTAACAAAGATTCCAAACTATGTTGAAATTGGCTGGTGTTATGCACCTTACAGACCACAACATAACTTGTTTGTAGAACAAAGAGGGCAAACATTACAAGCCATTCAGGTTTACCTGAAATACTGTGGGGTGAAGCCATAATGTGTAGTACTCATGTTTTAAACAATGTAGTTAATACAACAACTGGTGAATTGCCATTCACTCGTTGGCATGGCAGAAAACCAAATTTAAGTTACCTACACACATTTGGAGTTCCTGCATGGGTGCATATTCCCTCACAAGTAAGACTGAAAAGGTGACATAGAGCTAAGAAATTATTTTTGTTGGTTGTTAGACCAACCATAGATCATTCAGGTTTTAGGATCAACGCACAACTCATGTATATTGTAGTGCTAGTGCAAAATTTCTCAAGCACGTTGGGTGGGATAAACTGGAACAGGAATCCAGCAATGATATCATTATTGATACCCAAATAGTCCCTAAAGATAAAATCAGTAAACCATGAATAGCCATTAAAGAGGAAGCACAGGAGGAAGTAGTAGAACAGGCACAGGAGGAGATAGAAGAACAGGAGCAGGTGCCACAGGAAAGTCCACCAGTAAGCCCTGTATTACCAAGATGTTCAACCCGAGTAACACGACCACCTGATAGATATCAGGCTAGTGTTGTTGCCAAGTAAATACAGTTCTAGGTAATTATAGTGAACTAAAACTGTATCCTGCTAAGGATCAGGCTGCTTGGCAGAAAGCAAAGGATAAGGAAATGGAATCATTAAAAAAAACTGGAGGTATACAAAAATGTTAAGTTACCACCAGGTAAACATGCCATAGGATGTAAATGGATTTATAAATTGAAGACAGGTGTGGATGGGACTGTTACCCATAAAGCCAGGTTAGTAGCACAAGGGTTTAATCAGACAGCAAATGACTACGATGAGGTGTTTGCACCTAGTCTGAAAAGCTACTATATTAAGGGCAGCATTAGTGTGGGCAGCTAAGGAGAAATACATTGTAAATCATTTGGATGTAGGGATGGCATATCTGCATGCACCGTTGCAACACACTATATATTTAAAGAAACATTCAGGTATCAAAACTGATAATACAACTGATTGCTGGAGATTCAAAAAGAGTCTTTATGGCTTAAAGCAGGGGTGTCCAACATTTCACCTTCCTGGGCCACATTAGAAGATGAAAATTTGGTTTGGGCCGCACATAAAATAAAATAACAGTAACGATACCTGATCATCCAAAAAATGATCAGTTTATTATAGAGACAGTTTTCCTAAAACAAAAGCTAATGTACACTTGAAGAGGAAGACAGCCCACACAGAATAGATTTAGACTGCTTCTTGTTTCCATTAACATCCCTGAAGAAAGCAGCGGGGGGTGAGGTGGAATTCAGTTCCACTAATTGAAAAAGCCAGAGACATGTCAGCAAGGAGGGGGACGGGACGGAGCGGGACCTATGGAAAGTGGGGGTGGGGGGTGGGGGAGTCTTCCAGACAAGAAAGTATCGTTCCTAAACACTCCCAATTATTTTTCTCAAATGCACAAGCAACAGTGCAGAAAGGGGGGAAGGGGATGGTACGACGATGACGTCACAAGAGCAGTGTAAGTTTTAAGTCTACAAAAGAAGCGGAAAAAAACTCAAAAAGTCGCCAGAGAGCAAGAAGGGAAGGTGAGAGGAAAGTTTTGAGTTTTTCGCGACAGCTTCTTTCCTTGTGGGGGGGAAGCAAACCTGGGCTGCTTTTCTTCCCGACTCAACGACCAAGAATGGTGGTGGAGACACCAAAAGCAGCCCTGCCCGGCGAAAAGAGAGAGAGAGAGAAGGAAGGAAGGAAGGAAGGACGCCCGTTGCCTTTCCAGAAACTCCCCCTTAAATCCCCAAGAGACAGTTACCTGGGCCAGGCGAAGTCTCTTCCCTCACCCTGGGAGGCTGCTGCCGCATTTTACCCCCGCAGACTTTCTCGTCCCACTGAGCAGCTCGCAGACCGAGCCGGAGGAGCAGTGGGGGGGTGTTCCCGCCCTCGCCGCGTTTTCCAGCCAGCCGCCTGCTTGTGGCATGCCACTTTTCCAAGTCGGTGGACTCTTCGCCCTCACTTGGCTGCGGGGTAGCTGCAGCGGAAAGGAGGAGAAGGAGGCGGTGGCGGCGGCAGCAGCAGCGGCGCGGCGGTGGCACAAGCAGCAGCGGCGGCAGCGGTGGCAGAAGCAGCAGTGGCGGCGGGGGCAGAAGCGGCGGCGGCGGCGGGGAAGAAGCAGCAGCGGCGGCGGCGCGCAGCGGCGGCAGCGGCAGCGGTGGCGGTGGCAGCAGAAGCAGAAGCAGCGGCAGCGGCAGCAGCGGCGGTGGTGGCAACAGCAGGAGATGGCGTGGCGGGACTCTTGTGCTGCGGCTGCCTCGGCACGAGGAGCGCTCTGACGGCGCCCGCCTTTTATGTTGCTGCTTGGCGTGGCGCTTGCCTCGCCCGCCTCGCGCCTGCCTCTCCTCCTCCTCCTCGCTGGCTCTTGCAGGAAGGTTGGGGTGGGTACTAGACCACATTACGGGCGACCTGGGCGCATGCGGCCCCGGGCTGTGAGTTGGACAAGCCTGGCTTAAAGCAATCAGGATATGAGTGGAACCAATGTATGGTTAAAGAATTAACTAAGATAGGCTTTGTAGCTGGCATGGCTGATCCATGTTTGTTTAAAGAGAAAATAATGATGTAATGTCATTGTTGCTATTGTTTACTGATGACATAGCATTAATCACCAAAACTGAAAAAGAAGCTACTAAAATAATTTCACTATTAGAAAAGAAATTTAAAATAAAACAATTAGGAGAAATCAAACAATATCCTGGTTGAAAGATAGATCGAACTAGGAGAGGATACAAGACCTCACAGGCAGATAAAATTAACCAATTACTAAAAAGTTTTAAAATGGAACTTTGTAAGCCGGCTAAAACACCGATGAGCCAGGAGTTTAGCCATAGTGATGTTCAAAGACCTATTTTTGATAAGAACATTTATCAATCCTTGATTGGTAGTTTATCTTATCTCAGTAATTGGTCAAGGCCAGATATTGCATACAGTGTTAATCAATCAGTGAGATATCAATGCTGAGACTACTGAAAGGCACTTGCAAGCTGCTCAAAGTGTGTTAAGATATCTGAAAAAAACAATGCACTATGCATTTTATTTGGAGCCTAAAGATGAACTGAGTTTAACTGCATAAGCTGATGCAAGTTTTGCTACAGACATAAATACACGAAAATCTACATCGGGTACTGTAATTATTGGGAAAAGCATTGATTGGATGGAGGTCTATTAGACAGAAACATCTAAGTTTGTCAACAATGGAGGCTGAATTCTCATGTTTATCTTTATTATGGAGAGATTTAGTTTTGTATAAGCAATTATTAATTGATATGGAAATTGATGTAACAGATTCTATTGTTGTTTATGAAGATAACCAATCAGCAATACAGATGGCTTCAAATATTGCTGTTAAGACAAGAACGAAACACAGAGATTTAAGATATTTAAATGTGAGACAATGTGTGCAAAGTAAAATGATTAAGCTAGAATAATGTATGTCAGAAAACAATATAGCAGATCATTTTACAAAGGCCCAAAGCTCTATAAAGCATAAGGCTAGCTGTGAAGATTATGGACTTAGAATGTAAGGTTGTATATATTGTCCTACTCAAAAGGGGAGAATGTTAGGAATGTAAGTAACCTAACAGCTATTTAGGATGGAAATATATAAACCAATATAGACTTTTTAATACTGTCTCTTTAAGAGAATCCTAAAAGTGTAATTCTCAAACGGTCATAAAATGGTGCCAACAATCTGGGTTGTTTAATCTTAGTCTCAGAAGTCTCAGTGTGAGTGAATCTCTGTTTTCTTCTGTTGGAGAATATTGCCGTTCTTCCTAATTGATTGATATTCCTGGATTTGATGGAAGTCTGATACTGAACTGTTTTTGACACTGGACCTTGTTATTGGATTATCCCTGGACTAAAAACTGACTGATCTTACCTGTGAATGATTTTGGACTCCTTATTTTGAACTTTGCTTAAAACCTTTATTGGAAGTAAAAACCAACATTTATTGTCAGAGTGTATCTGTGCTGTGTGTGTATTATTCAAACACTACTCTCAAATACGTCTCCGGTATGTATTCATTCCCCTAATGGGAATTACCTCAACACTATAAATTAAATCCAAAAATTCAGCTCAATATAAGTACATGGTGGTAATATTGGGCTTTTGTACTAATATTTCAGGATAAGGGGGCTGCATAGATATGATATTTTTAAATTCTTAGTGTTTTCACTTGTACCTTTGGTCTAAATGGCCTCTTTTAATGTTGAAGAAAAAAAGATCTAGTCACTGAAAGAAATGCACCAAGGTAAGGATAGCGTGAACTTGCTCTATCAGTTCATCAGACTTCAGAGGAAAATTAGGACTGCAGAAAAAACAATTACTACCAACCTGCCTTCCATGGAGGACCTGTATATTGCACGAGTCAAAAAGAGGGCTGTGAAAATATTTACAGACCCCGCACATCCTGGACATAACCTGTTTTAACTCCTTCCCTCAAAATGACTCTATAGAGCACTGCACTCAGAACAACCAGACACAATAATAGTTTTTTCCCAAAAGCCATCACTCTATTAAACAAATAATTCCCTCAACACTGTCCAACTATTTACAAAATCTACCGTACTATTACTGTTAGTCTTCTCATCACTCCTTATCACCTATCTCCTCCCATGTGTGACTGTATGACTGTAACTTTGTTGCTTGTATCCTTACAATTTATATTGACTGTTTCCTAGTGTGATTTGATTGCTTATTGTACCCTTTGACTATCATTAAGTGGTTTACCTGATGATTCTTGGCTCTTGACAAATGTATCTTTTCTTTTATGTACACTGAGAGCATTTGCAACAAGGCAATTCCTTGTGTGTCCAATCAGACTTGGCCAATAAAAGAATTCTATTCTATTCTATTCTGTTCTATTCTGTTCTGTTCTATTCTATTCTATTCTATTCTATTCTATTCTATTCTATTCTATTCTATTCTATTCTATTCTATTCCTATTCTCTTCCTCTTCCTCTTCCTCTTCCTCTTCCTCTTCCTCTTCCTCTATTCTATTCTATTCTATTCTATTCTATTCTATTCATCATCGAATAGCCCTATATGGCAATATTTCATTTCCCAAAGACCAGAAATTTTGACATTGACTTATCAGTAATCAGATAATTCTTATGAGAATAAGAGCCAAGTTTTCTTAACAATACATGAAACTCAAATGTACATGGGCAGCATACTTTTCTTACCGTTTGGTAAGGATCAGTCCTACCTCTCATGGCTCCATTCATCCTAAAGAGGGGTCCCCAACCTATGGGCCATGACCCACTTGTGGGCCATGAGGGTTGCAATTGGGTCATGAAAATGGCCGGCAAGTGCATATGTGCACACACTCATCCCCACGTGTGTGAGTAAAGGGAAAGCACATGCACACATGCTGTATCCTATCTATCTATGAACCATCTCCTCTGCCCTCCCAATCTTGAAAGCTGAAAACATTGGGGAACTCAATGTTCCCCTAAACACTCTCAAACAAATGAGCGAAGAACATGGAATAATTGAGATAGAAGGGATTTTTGAGGTCTTCTAGTCCAACTCTCTGCTCACAGAGCAGATCATATACCATTCAGACAAAATGAATATACAGCTATTTTTGAAAGCCTCCAGCAATGGAGCATGCACAGCTTCATAACACAAGCTGTTCCACAGATTAATTTTTCTCACAGTGCTTGTAGAAAGGGCTTTGAGCAGGATCAGCATTCTGAGTTCCATTTTAAGAGCAATCAGTTTCTTCCATGATATTTCTATGTTTACTGTGTCAAATGCTGTGAAAGCAGCAAACCATCATTTCCTCTGACTGATATTTTTATTCTGAGAGGTTTCAGGGCAATGCAGCCACCAATAGTGGATCAAATCTGCTTAAAATCTGTTGGTGCTTCTCCAAGGAACTTTTCATCTACCACTCTCAATTCTATTCAGAATAGAATAGAATAGAATAGAATAGAATAGAATAGAATAGAATAGAATAGAATAGAATAGAATGGAATGGAATGGAATGGAATGGAATGGAAGGTAAAGGAAGGAAGGGAAGGGAAAGGGGAGAAGAGAAGAGAAGGATTGGAAGGGACCTTAAAGGTCTTCCAGTCCAACCCCTGCTGAGGCAGGAAACCCTATATCATTTCAGACAAATGGTTGTCCACTATTTTCTTTAAAAAAATACCGGTGTAGGAGCATTTACAACTTCTGGAGGCCAGTTATGGGAGAATTCAAGTCAATACAATTGTCAATAGTGGATCGCATCTGCCTAAAGACTGCTGGTTCTTTTACAAGGAATGCACTTTTCATCTACCATTCTCAACTCTCTTCAATGGGAAGCTGGCAAGTATTTAAGCCTAGATAGATAGATAGATAGATAGATAGATAGATAGATAGATAGATAGATAGATAGATAGATAGATAGATAGATAGAGTTATGATATAGAGATAGATAGATAAATATATAGATATGATATAGAGATAGAGATAGATAGAAAGGTAGATAGGTAGACAAAGATAGAGATAGATATGGATATAAACTCAAATAGGCATGGAAGAACCTGCAAATAGATGGCCCCACCTGTTGGGATATTTTTATGTCAATCTCCAGCCATGAAACCTACAATGGATATAGTGAAAAGCAGCTTTTGAATTCTATAATTAAGATATGGTTTAATCTATCATCAAACACTACACCCCATTCACTTTGCTAGATAGGGAACACAAAAACAAACCTGTGGAAATTTGTAGGCATCTGCTAAAGTTGACATCTGGATGGAGATGTCTCTGTGAGCTTTATCAACAAGTGCCAAAAGGTTGTCCTTCCTTCCACAGCTGTAGTTGGGAACATTGGCTTCTCCGGTAGACAGCATGTCCAGCAAGGCATCTGAAGTGCTGAGGGTGTTATCATAGTTGTCATGGATGTTGCAGCCAAGTGTGAGGTTGTGCATGGGCTGATAATTTTTATTAAAAACTTCAATATTGAAAATCACACGTAATATGGATTTCTTTCGATTAGATAAACTAATGTAAAACCATGCTCATATTAGTATTAACAGCAGCAGCAGCAGCAGCAATAAAATACATTTTCTCTATTTAATCCATTTTTTTCTCCACAAGCTAACTAAATCTTAAGCTATTATTGATCCAAAACAGGAGGCAAATGATAATCACTCATCATCCTTAAATGTTGTGAGTGTGGAGATGATAGAATGGATATAGTTTTCCAAAAGGGTTAAAATCAGAAATACACCATTATTTATAGAAGTACTAATTTTCATCAGTGCAGTAAACAGTTTGAAGAATAATTCAGTCATTAAAGTAGAACAATCCTAAAAGATACAGGATTTTTGATAAGTGACCCAGAAAAGCTGTTCTGAAAAAGAGGCATCCTCTATTCTTATAAAAATCAAGCATTGAATATCAATGAGAGGTTATGAAAATATGAAAAGGACCTCGGCAGGGGAATCTACAACAATCACTACTTTCAATAAAACTCACTACTCAAGTCATGAATTGAGAATTGAACAGGGAAACATAAATAATGTGGGCTTTTTCAGGTTTTATTTGCCTCATGTTTTGATTTGAACCTCTCCCAGAAAATAAGACAAAAGAGATAGAGACTGTGGAAATCAAAAGGGTTCAAGAAATTAGTCAGGTCCTGCAATATAAAAATGAGTAAAATAAGATGAAGGAGAAAGAAAGAGTGTTAGAGCTGCAAATGTAAGGAATGAAACTCCATCACAATGAATGACTTACAACTGAATCTGCCTAGGAGCCCTGTTGAAAGGTAATGTTACATGTGCTATTGTTGATAGAGAGATGACTACACCAATGAGAAGATCGCCTGGCTTATAATAGCTCCATGGCTTTTCTCCATCCTGGTTGTCCAAACTCAGTGGGCACTTCATTCTCAGCTTCCGGAGACCGGCTGGGACATCAGTAGAAGCAAAAGCAGAAGCAGGAGATCCATAATTTCTGGGGCTGAATCAATCTCCTTCCTATTTTTAAAGAAGAATTAGCAGAATTCAAAGCACTCTCACAGGATAGAATATCCTCTGGCTTTCCTGATTCAAACAGACAAGATTCATCTGGAAGAGATAAAGGTACATTCAAGAGCACAGCTCCCACCTGTCCTGTTATTTGAGCCACAAAGGGCATAACCTGTAGTATTTATCCTTTTATAATGCAAGGTCGCTTCCATGTTGCTTCAGTCTCATGTTTACATCAAAAGCAGACACTGGAGAAGTAGAAGAAGAGGTCTCAAGGCATGTAAGGTAACAATTACAGTGAGAAGAAACTTGTCCTCTTGGGACCCTGAACTTCTTCCATCTAATGAGGAGTAGGCAGAAAAAAGGACTTTGGTGAAAAACCACAGATACACCCATTGGCGCACTGTCCTGAACTGGTCATAGTCTTTCCTGTTAGGATATGTGCATAAAGTCATGCTTGGAGCAAGATACTTCAAGAGCCAGGAAAGTGACTTATGCTGTCCTTCAATGGAATCTCTTGCTTCCAGAGATTGCTAGGGAAGGTCATCCAGAGCTGTGGAGTTTGGTGCCACTCTCGGTTGGTGATAATTAACTCTAGTGCTGTCTGTGCTCTAATGCCATGGAAGCAATCAGTATCCTTGAACCCAGTCTAATGTTAGAATAACAGTTTAACAGATTTGAAAGAAACTTTATAGGTTTTCTAGTACAACCCCTTGCTCATGCAGGAGACCCTATACCATTTCAAGCAAAGAGCTGTCCAGTCCATCTGTTGGTGATGCTGTCTATCCCACATTTTCTAGTTTACCAAGAAGCAGGTTGTGGTCTATTTTGTCAGATACCTTACTGAAATCCCAGAATACCATGTCCACAGCTGATCCACTAATTTAATCACTTTGTCTTTACGACAAAGAGTAGCGCTATATGGGATTTTCTTTTCAATGAGATCTTCATATATTAATCCTAATTAGGGGCTCATTTTATAATTCTTGTAACTGAAGTGAAATTTCATTTGCCCTCTGTTGTGAATCAATAAAAGTTGATATTCTAAATGCAAATCAGGGGTTGAAAACCTGCAGACTTGATTGTTCCTTGTACAAAAACTTGGGATTGGGCCAGAACTAGACCCTGATTGGCCATTTTGGGAATACTTCTTATTGGTTAATAGTTTGAACCTATTGCAAGGTCATTGGTTAATAAGGTAGCAGCTAACCCTATAAAAGGGCTACTGCTGCCCATAGCTTTGCTCTGTTCCATTCTGATTCCTGTTATTATTAAAGAGTTGAAGTCACTGGTCAGATGTCTGGTCTCCTTATTCTCCAAACTTAACACTGGCGACGAAGGTGGGATAGGAGACCAAGAGCTGACTAAACCTACAGAGCAACCCACAGAGCATGTGGTTGATCACGCACCATCAACGGCAACATGGCCAGCGGTGCCGTACCACCCGCTCCATTCAACCCAGAAACCGAAGACTGGGAGGCCTACATGGATTGATTCCAGATGTTTCTGGAGACCAACAATTTGAAAGATGCAACAACCGGCAAAAAAAGAGCTATCTTTCTAACTCACTGCGGGCCAACCATGTTTAAGATGGCAAAATCACTTGCCAAGCCAGCAGAGGTAAAAGAAATGGACTGGGACGTCCTCGAGCCGTTACTCAGGGCTCACTATGCGCCTTCCGTGCCAACCCTAGTAAGAAGACACGAATATTACCAGAGGGACCAACGGAAGGGCAAAAGCCTTGCCAATTACATCGCGGACCTCCGGAACCTAGGAGGCCTCTGCGGATTTGCAGACCTAGAAGAAGCCCTCCGGGACTGCCTGGTTCTGGGCCTAGAAGACGGCATGATCCAGAGTAAAATTATGGCTAAGGGGGACATCAGCCTCACCGATGCCCTTAAAGAAGCCTCGGCAGCAGAGGCGACAAAGAAGTCGGCAGCCCAAATGCGCCGCACCAACGCACCACAACGTAAACTCGCTACTGATACCTCGCCTTGCTCAGAGAGACACCCGGTATCAACTCACCACGAAGACCTAGAGTCCCCGTCTGACAGCGATGAGGAAGAGGTCAACCGACTTCGAACAGAGAGAGACCAGTCCTCACAACACTCATTTCGACCGTGTGCCGGCTGTGGAGCAAATCACCCACGATCCGGCTGCAAATTCCTTGACGCACTTTGCCGCCATTGCGGGAGACGCGGTCACATCGCAAAGGTTTGCAGAAGCAAACAGAACTCCAAACCCCGACAGGCCGAATTCCAGTCTTCTGGATTCTTCGGCACACACCGAGAAAAAGTGAACCACTCCTACAGAAACAAACCATCCACCACTTCCACCAGGCGCGAAGAAACCCGGTGGGAAGAGACCCACCAAACAATCACCATAGGCCACGCTACATCCCTTGATGCCGGGAAAATCCGAGTGAAGGTCGCCATCGAAAAAAAACCTTGCGTGATGGAGGTAGACTCGGGATCCTCCCTCTCGATGGTGTCGTGGAAAACGCTCCAACAGCTCATTCCCGCGATCCACTGCCAAGACCTTAACCCTCAAAGGGTTATAATCAAAGATTATCAGGGAAATAGAATTCCCGTTGTCGGGTCCCGCAGATTCCAGGTCTCATTCAAGGACCGCACTGTCGAACTACCACTGACTGTTGTGGATCGAGACAGCCTAGTCTTCTAGGCCTTCAATGGTTCGAGCCGCTCGGAATCACGGTAGCCGGAGTCCACAAGGCCGAAAGTGTCGATTGGGAGGAAGACCTCGTGCAAGAATTCCAAGACGTTTTCGCGAACGGACTAGGCAAGTATAAGGGGACCCCAATCTCGTTTAACTTGAACCCTGAGATAGCACCCATTCGCCTTAAACCGCGTCGGGTGCCGTTCGCCTTGAAGCCTAAAATCGACGAACAACTCGATAAGCTGATAGCGCAGGGCGTACTGGAACCCACCGACCACGCCCGTTGGGAAAACCCAATAGTGACGCCTATCAAGCCTGATGGGTCCTTAAGAATTTGCGGAGACTAATTTGCGGCTACATTAAACCACGCACTACAGCAAAGTGCTTATCCAGTACCGGTAGTACAACATTTGCTCCATTCTCTGGGCGGCGGGAAAGTTTTCGCCAAACTAGATCTAGCCCAGGCGTATCAACAATTGCCGGTAGACCCAACCACAGCTGAGGCACAAACGATCGTAACACATAGGGGCGCATTTAAATGCAACCGGCTCCAATTCGGGGTAAGCGTCGCCCCTGGAATCTTCCAGAGTTTAATGGAAAGGTTGTTACAGGGGATAAAAGGCGTTGTCCCATATTTCGACGATGTACTCATCGCCGCCCTAACAGAGACATTCTAGAAAAAAGACTCAGAGAGGTTTTACGAAGATTCCAGAATGCAGGCCTCAGAGTAAAAAGGATAAATGCCAGTTATATACCGAAAAGAGTAGAATTTTTGGGATACCTCCTGGACAGCCAAGGAATTCATCCCACCGAAGACAAATTACGAGCAATTAAAAAGGCACCCACTCCAAGGAACAAGGCAGACCTACAGGCGTTCCTTGGACTTATCAATTTCTATAATGTTTTTTTACCACACAAAGCAACAGTAACTGAACCATTGCATAGACTATTAGACAAAAAAGCAACGTGGGTTTGGGGGCAACGGGAACAACATGCTTTCCAACAAGTAAAGAAATTGCTAACTTCGGATTCAGTACTTATGCAGTACAACGAGACTCTGCCGCTCACTATCATGTGTGACGCGTCGCCTTTTGGGGTTGGGGCAATCCTGGCCCACGTGTTACCAAACGGAGCGGAAGCCCCCATCGTGTTTTTTTCACGAACCCTAGCTAAAGCTGAACGAAATTATAGTCAGCTGGACAAAGAAGCTTTAGCTATTGTTGCTGCAGTTAAAAGATTTCATGAATATGTTTATGGCCGTGCATTTACAATAATCACTGATCATAAACCGCTACTGGGGATCATTGCGGGTAATAAACCAACCCCGTATATATTGTCCCCCAGAATGACCCGATGGTCCGAATTCTTGGCGGCCTACAACTACACTTTGCAACATCGCCCGGGGAATCGATTCTCCACGCTGATGCATTGAGCAGAACACCGCTTCCAGACTCTGTTGTGGATCCAGCCCCAACCATCTCAACACTCCAGATCGAAGCTCTACAAGCACCACCCTTGACGGCTAGAGACATTGCTTTTGAAACGAAACGCGACCCAGTTCTGCGACACATACTCCGCTGGGTCGAACGGGGATGGCCGACGGACCAAATAGCACCTGAATGGGTGCCTTTCAAAGCCCGCCAAACCGAGCTGTTTTCCCAAAAAGGCTGTATCTTGTGGGGCAATCGAGTCGTAATCCCTGACAAATTGCAACAGACTGTTTTGGCGGTATTGCATGAGGGACATCCGGTATTGTGCGGATGAAATCACTGCACGCAGCTACGCTTGGTGGCCGGGAATCAACAAACGAATCGAGGCCTGGGTCGCTACTTGCCAACGTTGCCAGGACGTCAGCAATGCCCCACCTAAAGCAAGCCCAACTGAATGAGAAACGCCGAGGGGACCATGGTCCCGTATTCATATTGACTTTGCGGGGCCTACCAAAGGGCACACTTTCCTGATTACTGTCGACGCCTATTCTAACTGGCTCGAGATTCATCGAATGCACACAACTACAACAGACTCAGTTATTAATAAATTAAACAGACTATTTGCCACACACGGGTTTCCGGACGTGTTGGTCTCGGACAACGCCCTCAGTTCACTGCATTGCCCTTTGAACAATATCTTGCCGATCGGGGCATCCGCCATGCGTTAACCTCGCCCGCGCACCCTGCGGCGAATGGACATGCAGAACGCATGGTACAATTCGTAAAAAAGACCCTTCACAAAATGGAATTTGGCAACATCGACAAGAAAATCAATCGAATTCTCTTGTTGCAACACATCACGCCTCACAGCGTGACCAACAAAACGCCCGCTGAACTTCTTATGGGGCGGAAATTCCGATCGCACCTTGACCGGCTCCACCCTGCTTTCGCACCAGAAAAGCCTTTCGGTTCCAGCAGCAAATGCCGGGAATTTAAGGTAGGCGATTTAACCTTTGCCAAAAACTTTTCCGGCGACCCGCTATGGATACCCGCAACCGTTACCCACCTCACCGGGCCTAGATCTTACCGCCTGCTTACAGACGATGGGAGGGTGTGGAAACGCCACATAGACCAGCTCCGGTCGAGATTACCACCCAGCGGTCATGGGCCCCCGGTTTCTCCAACTCAAGGGGGAGGAAGCATCGAGGAGGGTGACTTTGATATAATTAATAGCGGGCCAACGGAGGCCCTACAGCCCAGCGAAACACCAGAGCGTGAAGCGGGAAGGGAGTTGACTTTGCCAGGGAACTCTATTACGGGGGAAACTGAACTGCTAAACCCCGAAGAAACACGGAGTAGCAGAGACAACCAAAGCGAATGCAGCACGGAATCGCCGTGCAGCGAAATAGAATTTAATAAAGGTCATCCAAACGCTCCACCGGAACCGGACATTAGACAAAACCCGGTGGAGCCTCGGAAATCATCCAGGCAGACCAAACGGTCTGCCTATCTTGAGGATTTTATTACAGCTCCCCTCAAACGGAGCCCAAGGGGGAGGGGTGTTGTGAATCAATAAAAGTTGATATTCTAAATGCAAATCAGGGGTTGAAAACCTGCAGACTTGATTGGTCCTTGTACAACAACTTGGGATTGGGCCAGAACTAGACCCTGATTGGCCATTTTGGGAATACTTCTTATTGGTTAATAGTTTGAACCTATTGCAAGTTCATTGGTTAATAAGGTAGCAGCTAACCCTATAAAAGGGCTACTGCTGCCCATAGCTTTGCTCTGTTCCATTCTGATTCCTGTTATTATTAAAGAGTTGAAGTCACTGGTCAGATGTCTGGTCTCCTTATTCTCCAAACTTAACAGCCAGGGATCAGTACAAAAAGAGAAATAGAAAGTATCCAGCAAAATATAAATATAGAGATAAATAACTAAATGGGTAAAATTAGGATAGCATATTTTCATATGTAAAACCTTTGAAAGTTGTTGAGCTGCTCTTGGCGACTAAACCTAATAAAATCTACCATCTATCAAACTTATCTACTTTATTTAATACTCTGCAGTCCTTGGTTAGGTTCATGTAAAGAATCAGTCAGAAAATAAAGAAGGGGAAGTCGTTAATTTTTCGGCATCCAATGTGGCTCAGGGCAGGGCTAGCACAAGAAGATTCTTGGTATCCCTTCTATGAAACCATTGACAACTCATAAAACATTTCCATGCTTGTTTTAGAGTTGCCATGAACAGAAGGGGGGATTTCAATGAGCAGTGCAGCAGTTTGGAACCAAAAGTGCATTCCATTCTTGCAAAGATTATAACTAAGCGACCAGAATTTCTGCCACGCAAATCTCTAATTGGAGAATGTGATAGATGACTCTTGGCTATGAATGTGTTTCGTTGGAGCATATGAATTATGATAAACCCAGAGGGGTGGAGGGAAACCAGGGTCAAGGGTGACAATGAATTATATGTCTTAGAATCGGCTTCATACAGATCATGCTGACATGTTCGCGCCTAATAAATTTTTTGAAGTTTCTGAAGCTTGGCTCAAGGCTCATGATTTAATTAGGGCAACTGCCGGAATCCTGACAATCATATCGTCCTGTTGGACCCACAAAGCAGCCCTTCTCTTTGACATCCCCTGCCTTGTGGAAGAACTGGAGATCCAGGTGGCCCCAACTACCTCATGATTAGGCTAGGCCTGTTATTGTTGTTGTCAATAAAGGAGAATGTTTAAAAGGAGGGGTATTTGGTGCCCTTTGATCTTGGTTGTTTCCTTGAAAATATTTCAGTACGCAAACTAGGTTCCATAATCAGTGCAAGTAACATCAAATAACACCAATGAAGTTACTTAGTTTGGGTAATGAAATGTCGGCAAGAAAACAACAAGATCAGATCACACCAAAGACTCCTGTTGTTGATGTGTGCTTAATGATTGTTTCATCATATTTATATGGCCACCAATCCCACAGAAAGTGATTCTGGGCATTTTTACTGCAATCCAATAATGTAATAAATATATTTGAAGCCATTTTGGAAGGCAGTTCAGGCTGAGCTTGAGCTACATGTTGTCACGATGGTTCTGATCAATGCAGCATGTGAGAAGAGAACAATGAGAGGTTTGTGAAGACAATTCCTTCAGAGGATTTTTGCCTTTTTTCAGTCAGTTTCCTGAGACTGGAATTTCCTGCTCAGCAATGCAAGATGCAGAGGCTTATTTTACCATGTTCAAAAGAGTTGCCACTTTTTGTCAATGGCCTGGGAATGAATAGGTTGCCATATTTAATGGGAAAGGCCTTGGGAGCTTATAGTAGATCTTCATCAAGAGAATGAGTGGATTACTCTCATGACCAAAAGATAATGCTACATAGATATGAGATGACTCTCTGTAGGCAAAGGTTTAGGAGCTACACCTATGACAAACACAAAGGGATTTGTGAATGTGGGCAAGGTTGGAAGATCTAGGCAGGAAATGGTTGAGACCAGAGGAAAGAAGCAGAGAAAAAATGGTAGTCTTCCAATATTTGAGAGGCTGTCACAAAAAAGAAGGGGGCAAAATATTTTAAAAAACCACCGAAAAACCAAAAAAAAAAAAAAAAAAAAAAAAAAAAAAAAAAAAAATAAAAAAAAAACAGGAAATTACAAAACATTTAAATTTAAAAAACATTTTCTGATTTTCTTTTCAACAGATAATTTTTCATTTCTGCAAAATCTACATTTTTCACAATCTAGTCCTGCACTGTGGGAATTCCACAATTCTTCCATCATTATGCATACAATAATCTTGCTGTAGTTACCATATATAATATCCATCCACTATGGATCTTTTCTAATTGATTGCTCAGATGTCCCAATAAAAAATAATTCTGGTTTCTTCATAATTTTTAACCTTTCAAATTCTTTGCATTATTGTTTCAGTTTGCATCTAAAATTTCCTAGCTTTCTCACAAGTTCACTCTGAATGATAAAAATGTTCCTAAATGCTTTTTACTATTCCTGCAATTGGTTTGAAATATATTTACATATTTTTGATAACTTGTCTGGTGTTATATCTTTTTGGTTTTAAAAAATATCTTAAATTATAACAGTGTGTAAACTGAATCTCTATTTAACAGTCAACAGTGCATTCAGTCACACAAATTTAACCTGTTCATCTTCTGTTTGAAATGTTTAAAACTATATATTTTTGTTATTACATGTTTATCATTTGTACATAATTCAGTTACACATTCAGTTTTGGGTTATTCTTCATATTATCTTTATTCTTGCTGTTGTATTAAGATTTTAGACTTTCAATCTCTCTCTGTCAGTCTTTGCCTATTTATCCCCTCCAATAATTAATAATTGGAAGTCTGACCTATTATTCCACATGAAATATAGAATCATACAGACAGACACCCACAATGACACATAAAATGAGCAACTATGACTGTTAACAAATGGGGTAGATGCTCAATTGCTGGAGATGTTTATATGGCCCACATGTCCACAATAGAGATTTAATTGACATTTAACACATTGTATGAATAAGCTTCTGGCATTCATTCAAATGGGATTCACACATCTAAGAAATATCAATCCTTACGGATCCATTCATTTAATTGGTGGTACAGAATAAAATTGTCAAGCTTATCTCATTTTTACTTCAAAGTCAACATTTCTGCATTTTTCTATCCATGCTGATGACCTTAATGGGTATAAGAGTGATAGAAAGAAAGAACCATCCTCTCTTCTCCATCCTCAGCCCAACTCTGCTAAGAGGATGTCAAGAAAAGCAGGTGCTTCTTCTTCTTCGTCAAGAAAACAGAATGTATCTTCTGATTACTCATTTGAGAATTTCAAATCAGGTTCATCAGCTGAAAAGGATGAACCAAGGATAAATTGAGACAGAAAGAGAGAAAAACTAGCAGATCAAAGACATAATTCATTGTAAGAGAGGCAGCTAAACTTTAGCACTTAGGGTGGAATGGAGAGGACCTAATTCTGTGCAGAAACTTTGACATACTGAGAAATTTGAGTCAAAGGAGATTTGTTGAAGCTCAATGGTAGAAGCGTTGTCCTTGTTCCAGAGACAATACCACCAATGAGGAACTCTCCTGGCTTGTAATAGTTCTGAGGGTGCACCTCATCCCTATTCAGAGTCAAGATGCATTTGGCTCTGAAACTTGCCAGAACTTTGCGAGGAAGCAGAAGCAGCAGAAGCAGCAACATGATTTGTGTTCCTGATGGAGTCGCCATCCTTACTTTGAAGACAAAGTGATAGGAAGAGGTGGAAGAAGGCAAAGCCCTCTTCCAAGACAGAAGCTCCAGATGTTTTCTAATTCTGACAGAATCTGTACAAGCCTTCATATCTGCATCCCCTGCCTGTCCTAAAAGCTTTCAAGGTTCTCTTTTTCTCCAGGGCCATTTATGGCCCCAAGATTTCCCAGTGCAAAGACATTAGCCAACAAGGCATTGATATGATATCAAAGTGGAAGCATGTTATGGCTGTGTTTGTGTGATATCTGAAGGCAATCCAACATGTCTTTTGAGATTTAGCAACAAGAGAAGAAATAAATCACTATGATTTGGATAATGTCTCCAAGGAGAGACATCATCTTTCTAACCTCTGAGTGAGTCAACAGGCAGATGTCAATTAGGAAGAGTCAAAAATGGGGTGAAACTCTAAAAAGGGGGCAAGGAGTGAGATGGGAGAACTTTCTCCCAAACATGCCTTAGAAAATATCTTGATGCAATCAACTCTCCAAAGAGAATTTTGGAATGAAACTGAAATTTCAATCCTCATGGATATAGTTGATCCTGTTTGGCTGCCTTGTTCAAAGATGGGTGGCTGCAGGAGTGGGATCTGTTCCACTATTGGTTCGGTGATCACATGTGCAGCTTTCCACACACCAGCTGAGCCCTGCAGTGCCAATCAGATGAGATGATAAAGAAGAGAAAAGGGCAGGGGCAGGTGGGAGAGCCGATCCTGCGCTTTTCTCTTGTTTCAGCTGGAGGCTTTTTTCCCCCTCCTCTCAGCTTATTGTTGGAGGCTCTTTTTTACTACTGGGTCAATCGAACTGGGCCGAACCGGTAGCATACTACCACTGGGTGGCTGCTCTTGTTCACATGACTACTTCTTCTCTCTTATAACGTACCAAACAAGAACAAAATCTCTGAAAATTATTTTTTATTCAATATAGACATCAAAAGTTTGACTTCAGGTTCTGCTATTGGGGCATTTCCACTTTGAAAAATGTAGCTTTCTTTCATTCAAAAAAAAAAAAAAGCTGTTGATTGTTTGTAAATGTGGAACTAAATCATATAAGAAACAAGAAGATGATTATGGTCAGGGATCAGTACAAAAAGAGAAATAGAAAGTATCCAGCAAAATATAAATATAGAGATAAATAACTAAATGGGTAAAATTAGGATAGCCTAATATTTTCAGATGTAAAACCTATGAAAGTTGTTGAGCTGCTCTTGGTGACTAAACCTAATAAAATCTTCCATCTATAAAACTTGTCTACTTTATTTCATACTCTGCAGTCCTTGGTTAGGTTCATGTAAAGAATCAGTCAGAAAATAAAGAAGGGGAAGTCGTTAATTTTTTGGCATCCAATGTGGCTCAGGGCAGGGCTAGCAGAAGAAGATTCTTGGTATCCCTTCTATGAAACCATTGACAACTCATAAAACATTTCCATGCTTGTTTTAGAGTTGCCATGAACAGAAGGGGGGGATTTGAAAGAGCAGTGCAGCAGTTTGGAACCAAAAGTGCATTCCATTCTTGCAAAGATTATAACTAAGCGACCAGAATTTCTGCCACGCAAATCTCTAATTGGAGAATGTGATTGATGACTCTTGGCTATGAATCTGTTTCATTGGAGAATATGAATTATGATACACCCAGAGGGGTGGAGGGAAACCAGGGTCAAGGGTGACAATGAATTATATGTCTTAGAATCGGCTTCATACAGATCATGTTGACATGTTCACTCCTAATAAATTTTTTGAAGTTTTTGAAACTTGGCTCAAGGCTCATAATTTAATTAGGGCAACTGCCAGAATCCTGACAATCATATTGTCCTGTTGGACCCACAAAGCAGCCCTTCTCTTTGACATCCCCTGCCTTGTGGAAGAACTGGAGATCCAGGTGGCCCCAACTACCTCATGATTAGGCTAGGCCTGTTATTGTTGTTGTCAATAAAGGAGAATGTTTAAAAGGAGGGGTATTTGGTGCCCTTTGATCTTGGTTGTTTTCTTGAAAATATTTCAGTACGCAAACTAGGTTCCATAATCAGTGCAAGTAACATCAAATAACACCAATGAAGTTACTTAGTTTGGGTAATGAAATGTCGGCAAGAAAACAACAAGATCAGATCACACCAAAGACTCCTGTTGTTGATGTGTGCTTAATGATTGTTTCATCATATTTATATGGCCACCAATCCCACAGAAAGTGATTCTGGGCATTTTTACTGCAATCCAATAAAGTAATAAATATATTTGAAGCCATTTTGGAAGGCAGTTCAGGCTGAGCTTGAGCTACATGTTGTCACGATGGTTCTGATCAATGGAGCATGTGAGAAGAGAACAATGAGAGGTTTGTGAAGACAATTCCTTCAGAGGATTTTTGCCTTTTTTCAGTCAGTTTCCTGAGACTGGAATTTCCTGCTCAGCAATGCAAGATGCAGAGGCTTATTTTACCATGTTCAAAAGAGTTGCCACTTTTTGTCAATGGCCTGAGAATGAATAGGTTGCCATATTTAATGGGAAAGGCCTTGGGAGCTTATAGTAGATCTTCATCAAGAGAATGAGTGGATTACTCTCATGACCAAAAGATAATGCTACATAGATATGATATCACCCTCTGTAGGCAAAGGTTTAGGAGCTACACCTATGACAAACACAAAGGGATTTGTGAATGTGGGCAAGGTTGGAAGATCTAGGCAGGAAATGGTTGAGACCAGAGGAAAGAAGCAGAGAAAAAATGGTAGAGAAGGTCCAGTGAAGAGAAGGACCAGGGGAGACATGATAGCAGTCTTCCAATATTTGAGAGAGGAGGGGGTCAAGCTATTTTCTAAAGCACCTGTAGGCCAAACAAGGGACAAAGAATGGAAACTGAACAAGAAGAGATTTAACATGGAAATTACAGTAGGAGAAACTTTCTGACAGTGAGAACAATCAACCAATGGAACAGCTTGCCCTCGGAAGTTGTGGGACCATCATCACTTGAGACTTTCAAGAAGAGATTGGTGTCAGCCTCAACTGGGTACTGGAGAGTCTCACAGACAAAGCACTTTACTCACAGGCTTGCAGGTGAATTTCAAAGGTTCACTGCAGCAATTCCAATCCTAATTGGCAACAACGGGGATCCCAAATAAAGCTAGCGCTGAGAGCAAGTGCCTCTCAGTGCTCCTTATAGCAGTTTCCCAACCCCTCTCAACAAGCCTAACATCTGCCCATTCAGCTAATTATCCCCTGCGCCTGCTCCCTCTGCCTAATCATCCACACCTAATCCTCCTACCCTCAGTCCAGCCTCCCACACAGCCCCCATGGCAGTTCAGTAGTCTCCCCCTCCCCCTCAGCTAGCACGGCAGTCCTGTCTGTCCAAATCCCCGCTCCAATAGGTGAATGAAGCCTCATAGTTGCAAAGCCTCTGTTAAACAGTGAAGCCCTGTAGTTCTGGAATCAAACAGCTCTCCGCTCAACAGCTGACTGAAACGTGACATGCCGGAGGAGACGTTGGGTGCGAGCAAAGCGGTAGGCATCTCCTCCACTATCGTTTCATCAATGTGGCGGGCTCCAGGCCTGACACCAACTCCCTTTTTAATTCTCTATATTGTTTTACTGCCAGAAAATCACTTTTCTCAGCTCCGTCTGCATCTACAGCTACTGCCACAGCAGCTACATTCTGTATCTTATATGGAGGGGGTCTTGGACAGCTGGCATATTCCAGTGGGTCCCACTTTCCCTCCTCCTCTGCTTCCTATAAAATTCTCTTACTTGTAGAAGAAAAAGGGTCCACCCACTGAACGTGTAGCCAGGGCTCCACATACGGCAATTGCATTTTTAACTTCTTTTTAACAAGAACTTTTCTCTAAGCTCTTATGCAATAACAATCAGATTCTCCAAATTTATCCCACCTATAGTTCAGCGGAATTAAGATAAGCATTGGCCACACCCCAGTGCAAAGCTCAATTATTGTTACTTTATTCAGATGTTTTGTATAAAGGCTTAACCACGGCTCACTCCATTATTTAAGCAATTCACCCAGAGGGGAGGAGGGTGGAATGGATGGGATCTCTGCATCTGGCTTAGTAAAATATGACTCCATTTAGAAATAGTAACACTCTCCCTTCTAACACAGGAAAGGGAAAAGAGGAAATGATAATGCAGAACAATAGCAATACAGCACTATCACAAACACACACACACACACACACACACAGGGCTAACATAAACTTATCAGGCTTAAGAAAAACCCTTTTTACCCAGTATTCAAACAACCCTTAAAACAAATTTTAAACAGTGTTGCAACACAGTGGAAAACAAATTATAAGAGCTAGCTCACCTGTATCCAGATGCACCAGTATCTGGGTTCACTCAGCCATTACAAGTCATCTGTCCACAGGTCACTAAGAGCAATTTCCCTCCCAAGGGCAAGAGATCCATCAAACTGCTAAATCCACTGAAAGCAGCGGGGGCACCTGCAGCTTTCAAAATCCGTCGACATTCAGAGGAAGAAGTCTTGCTCCTGGCCTGACTTCACCAATTGTTATCAACACCAAAAATTGACACAATGACCAAAAAACCATAAAAAACTTATTTATTCAGAGATTTGCAAAAATCGGAAGAAAGGACCTCATTTCCTGAACATTCAGAATATGAGGACACCAGGCATAGATTGAATATTACATTTATAGGGTTCTGCAACAGGCTACATTCACATCATCCTTCCTGTTTCTCACTCTTGGTAAGTCCTTAGATTTCTCTGGGTACTTGTCCACTAACTCCTCCCAGAACCTCATCTCTTGGAAACTGCCATTCTCATGGCTTCTTCTTTTCCTGTTTTTTTTTTTACATCAGCAGGTTTTTAATATAATAGCTCATTAACCAATTCCTTTTAGGTCAGGATGACCCAAAATCATTTCACATATTATCATTGCCAAAGATTTGACATTTCCATGTTCTAGCCAAAAAATTGAAATTTCTACAGAACATAATAAACTTATGTTTATAGTTATATAACAGTCCAGTAATATTCCAGTAATTATTGCATAGGTCAGAAATCGGATAAATATGGTGTTACTTATGTTCCTAATTTTCACAGGTGTAATCCTTAGTATGTAATTCATACATACCACAGAGTGCATCTCTTTGTTGTATGGCGGCCAACTCTCAATACTATTTCAGGGAGTCCCACTAGGACATGCTGAAAAGCACTGCAGAAAGAATTCAATAATTGCTTTGGTCCTAGACTTGATTCTGAATTCTGAAAAAACTATGAAGATGAGATTGAGACCCTCCAAACTAACTCTGAAGCTTAAAGCAGTCCGCAGCACATCTAACCAACTATTTTTATTTCTTTCTGTTTTAAATAACATATGTTGTCAAACAGAGGCAAACAAAGCATATAAACCAATAACAATTTGCAATCAATAATTAAATGTTATGGTCCTAAGAAACAATTTCATTGTCACTTCCCTATTTTTATCATGAGATGTTCCTTAGTGTTTAGATCAGGTCTAAGGATGATAATGTAGCACTTGAGGAGGAAGATGCAGCCCAGCAGTCCAGCACCAGAGGCCAAGATGGAAAAGACCTGCACGGCCACCATGTATTTCCCTTTGGTGCTCAGGTAGGTGGGAAGGAAGGAAACCCAGACACTGCAGAAGACCAGCATGCTGAAAGTGATCAGTTTGGCTTCATTGAAGGCCCCAGGCAGGTTCCTGGCCAAGAAAGCCACTATGAAGCAAATGATAGCAAGGAAACCCATGTAGGCGAGGACAATATAAAACATGGTAATACAGAGCCTTCATTGCATTGAAGGATGATTTTTCCAGGCTGGGAGTGCATGTCAGAGTCAGGGAATGGGGGGGAACCTCCCAGCCATATGACACAAGTGAAAATTTGGACACCAGAACAAGAAAGGATGGTAGTGTTGGCCAAGGTCTTTTCTAACCATCTTCTCATCTTGTTTCCTGGTTTTGAGGCCAGGAAAGCCAGCATCACCATGATTGTTTTGGCCAACACAGAAGACACAGCTACTGAGAAGACAATGCTGAACATTGTTTGCTGGAGAAAACAAGTGGCTTTCCTTGGCTGGCCAATGAAAAGAAAGGAGGAAAGAAAAAAAAGCAAGAGGGAGATCAGGAGGATGTAGGAGAGGTCCCGGTTGTTGGCTTTGACAATGGGAGTTTCTAGATGTTTAATGAATATGATTAAAACAAAGCCTGTGGTTAGGAACAAGAGTAGGGCAAAGCAGACGAGGATGATGCCCAGAGGTTCTTCATAGGACAGGAAGTTTATTCTTTTGGGGATACATTTTACTCGGTTCTTGGTTGGACATTGTTCTTCTGGGCACTTTGTGCATTTTTCAGTATCTGAGAAAAAAAATATTTTTTGTTATAGTCTTTCAAATTAAAAGAAAACTTTGAATGAGATGTGATATTGAGAGACAGGAAAGCATCATTAATGGTACATTCTTACACTCCAGCAAAAAGATCCCCAAATATGTACAAACAAGAACAACTAAATAAAATTAAACAAGAAAAAAACAAGAACAAGAAAATAAAATGAAAAGAAGAAATATCTGGTGCCACAAACTCAATTTTAAAGCAAAAGTTTGTTGATTGCAACTATTTTTTGCTTTTCAGTTGCCACAAAGAGAGGGGGGGAGGGAGAGCTACCTGTTGAATGCCAGTTCCAGACTGCAACAAGAAACTGTCCCATGGGAACTCCTGGGAGAAGTAGAAAGTCTCCAGAAGTTTAAGAGGATGGGGACTATTGAATTTCAGGGTGGAGTGGAGTAGGAGCTGCACCAGAAAAGGTAGGCTTCTGAGGACTCATAAAGTGGCAATGTTTTAGGGAACAGACCTTTTTGCATGCCAAAGCATTCTAAGTGTGGTCATCATAGCTTTTATAAAGTGGTACTAATACTTCACGTGATTTTGATTCTATGCCTCTGTTTATACACAACCAAGGATTGTGTTAGCTTTTTTTTTTTTGCTGCTGCCGCATAGTCATGTGGCAATCTTGTTCCACTACCTCCCTTCTCTGACTTAACCAACCAGGTTCTTAATTTATTTCTTTATTTACTTACTTGTTTATTTATTAAATTTTTGTCAGGTGATGGACATACGTTTATCCCAAGAATGTTTAAAATCAGTTGTTGATTTTGATGCTCTCAATAAACTGCTCTAAAAAGATTGGACACAGGATAAAATTTGTCTAATGTGGTTAGATCCACGGAGTTCCTCTTGAGAAGGGTTGCAACACTGCCTACTTCAGGGCAGATGGATACAGCCCCCTCCAGGGAAAAAAATCATTAATTATCCTGAAATTGAGAGTATCTCCAAACTTTGAAGGCTTCTAGAAATCCCTTAAAATGTGATATTTTCCAACAGTCCTGGGGATCCCCTGACAATACAACCCTGTGTGCTGGATGCATGGTAGGTAGCATCTTGATGTACTTCTCTCTTGATTTCTTATGGGTGTTACCATAAAAGAGGAGCTGACCTGGGGCGCTCACATTGCAGCATTGGTCAAAAGGGCCCAGCAGAGATTATACTACCTGAGACTTCTCAGAAAACAACAGCTGAATGAAAAATTGCTGGTAACCTTCCACCATTGACCATAGAAAGCATTTTAACTTACTGCACCTGTGTGTGGTTTGCCAATTGCACAGTGGCAGATAGGACAACACTCCAGAGGGTTAATGTCATTGCTCAGAGGATCATTGGTTGCCCTCTCCCCTCTTTGGAAGAGCTTCATAGCTCCCGCTGCCTTAAAAAAGTTCAAAATATTCTAAAAGCTTCATCTCATCCTGGGCACCCTTTTTTTGAACTATTAGCATCTGGCAGATGGTACAGGACAATAAAAACAAGGACACATAGACTGGAAAACAGGGCAGTATCCCAGGGCAATAGCTCTGTTGAATTATACTGTATAGTACCATGTTGGTGGGTGGGTTTTCAATTCAATGTGTGGAGTGTGAAGGATGTGCATTTGTGTTTATTTTCATGGTCATGATGTGCACTGAAGATGGTGTTTGATTTCATTGTATGAGGTACAATGACAATAAAGTAAAGTAAACTTAGCATTTAGTTCTCGGTTTTTTAATTTTTAATTTGTGATTTAATTGTGTACCACCAAAAGTCACTTTGTGTGAAATAGATCACCATATAAATGTGGTCAATAAATCTGAAAAGAAAGAGCCTTAAAGAAGATTAATTGGTGAAGGAATTCAAGAAGAGGAACTGAGTCTGTTATCTGCCAAGTCTTTTTATCCAATAAAAATGGGAAGATAAAGCAATATATTTCCATCCTTTCTAGATTTGGCAGCAATTTTAAAGACATAATGAAATCGAGATTGGTATCTATTCGTAGATTGGTCTTTTATTAGTTCTCCTCCCCCCCCTTCTTTTTGTTCCTTTTAATCCCAGCACTGTATGTTAGTATTTTTTTTTCCTTTCAGAACCACAACCATATTCATTTTTGGTTGGTATTATAACAGGTTTTATCTCAATATTTAACAATGCAAATTGAAAATATAAGAAAAGGTGGGAAGTAAATATGCACTTGATGGTTTTATGACGAGTCCTCTGTTTGGTTTTTATTTGTTCTTTGAACCCAACTTCTCCCCCTTCATTGTTTCAGATATTTAGATATTTCATCTTATAAGAGTTTATGATCTTAATAAAGAGTAATTGATTAAATGTATCTTTTGGCCTGTAGTGTAAGGTTGATTTGGATGAGCAAAGTGCATTGATCTAAAATCATATCTCAAGTTACAAGGAATTCATATATTTCTAAGAAAGATAAATATGAAACGACACATCCAAACTGGCAAAATATATTAAAAAAGATTTCCTACCCAATACATTACATCCTTCTTCCTAACTCATCCTTTGAGATCTTTTTCTTTTGCCTCCCATTAGGGAAGAAATTGGACACCATGGAAATTAAAAACAAAACCATCAAACGTATATGACTCTTTAAGATGTATATTGATCAGAGTGCTTTGGATGAATTCAGAAGGTTTCCCTATGGTGTCACCAACCTTCCTGAGTTGAGATGGTCCCCTCTGGACAAGGAACACAATCATAGCAGCAAACTGGTTCTCCTTCTCGAACTTTCTTGACAAATCCTGGCTGACATTTTTCCACACATTTGGACTGAGGCAGAGACTGGAAAGAAAAAGAAAAATGCCAAAGGAAAGAGGTTAATCTCACCATCTATGTAACATGGAGGTAGACAGAAACATTAGCCAAGTAATCTCTGGGCTTCAGATAGAAAAATATGAAATCCCTGACAACTTCCAAATTATTGCAGGAATACAATTGCAGGCGGATGCCTCATTTAGTTCCTCCTTTTTCTTGGGGCCTTTCTACTTAATAAAGTCTGGAGGGATGAAATGAGAAAAAAATTAAACATCAAGTCACACTTAGTTCCTCCTCATAGTGTAATTCACATGCACTCCTCCATTCTTCATATATGCATGATTTTAAAATAAGATATCCACTTATTTTAAATTTTAGACTAAACTTTATTGTGAAAGATGTATTACATTTCTATTCCATTTGTAAACTTTATAAAGATTAACTGACTAATTAAATGATTGATTGATGTGTATTTTATACATCAATGCATTTATTTAAAATTGTATTTATTTTTAATTTATTTAAAATATCACATTTTTTGGAGTATAAGATGCTCCAAAGTATAAGACCCACCTACCTTTTGGGGAGAAAAACAAGAAAAAAAATCTGCCTCTGCCTCCCAGCAATTTGCCTCCTTGCAGCAAACAGCTTCAGCACAGCCTGATTAGCATAAGCAGCTGATTGTCGGTTGGATCGGCCTCCCTACCAACAGTTGTTTCAGGCTGCAGGGATTGACATAGCCTATTGCTGTCTCCACGTGCCCCATTTTTGCCCCATTCCAAGTGGCAGGAATCAGAATGGGCAGAAAATGTAGCACATGGAGGCTGAAAAAGTGTGTCTTATACTCCAAAAAATGCAGTAAATTAAAACTGTGATTAAAAAAGAAACATCTGATTGGTAAGATGTAGAATGGTTTCTTCTGGATTGCAAAACTCCTTTTTGAAAACAGTTCAAAATGATCTCCTAGTTAAGATACAAAGGAAAAATTCTTTACAAGTAAAGGCTGTCAACCTTAAACATGATGTTCCTCATCTGTATATTTATTTGATCAATTTATACGGCTGTCATGCTGGTTAATTAAAAGTAAAACTGACTAATTTCTAAAATTATAGTGAGGTGAGATGGAGGTGAAAATGTGTCCATCAAAAAGGGTGAGTCAGGGATCTTCCGATGCACCACGTGGGGTCATGAGTGAGAGCTCTGTGTGGGAAAGTGATATACAACACAAGGTATCCAATACAAGGTACCCGATACAATTAGGTGACACAAGCTAACAGGGAAATGCACACCTATATTCATTATAAGTTTGGAGACTCCCAGAGTGGCTTAAGATAGTTAACAATCCAAATAAACATTTGCATGCAAGGCAGTGGTGGGATTCAAATTTTTTTTACTACTGGTTCTGTGGGCGTGGCTTGGTGGGCATGGCAGGGGAAGGAAAAGTCTCCCTTCCCTTCTCACTCCTTGGGAAGGTAAAATCTCCCTTCTCTTCCCATTCCTGGGGAAGATTACTGGAAAATCCCATTCCCTCCCCACCCCACTAACCTGCTTTCCAGCTCCGTTCTCTTATGCAGGGCAACAAAATAAGACCCAGCCAATCAGCTGGGACTCGGGAGGCAGAGAATAGATGGGGCAGGGCCAGTCAGAGGTGGTATTGGCTGGTTCTCTGAACTATTCAAAATTTCCACTACCGATTCTCCAGAACTGAACAGAACCTGCTGAATACCACCTCTGATGCAAGGGATTTTCAGATGAAGGGCACTCTTAAAAGCCAATGCCAAAACCTAAGTAACATTTCCCTTGAAATTGTTCTTTATTACTTCTGATATCAGGATTTTTTTTGCACTAAAGTTGTGTTTCAGTACTTCAGTTTTCAGGCCATTATTGTGGTGTGATGGGCAGCAAATAAATTTAATCAATCAATGAATAAATAAGCTCACATCAGACCAGTCATTGTTATATCATGTGAACCAAAAGCCTTGGACCTCCTTGATGGTCCTCCCCAACCATGAGCCTGCAATTTTGGGAGACCCCTGACTCCAATCAGGGCAAGATGAAGTGTCAGGGCTCTAGCATCCACCCCCATTCGAATGGGGCACATTCTCCACTGGGACACATCCAAAGCCAAGTGTCATCAATCATGCTCTCCAGTAATAATCTTGCATGCCAGAAGCTTTGGCCACCTAGCAATTATCTATGAAAGCATTTAAGGAATGTACTACTTCCCCCACTCCCTTTTTGCTGACAACTCTAAAAGTCCAGAGAAATATTTGCTTATTAAGGTTATTTCCCACTGGGATCAACAAGACTTCCATCCAATTTTGATTCCATTTCATCAGATTGAGCCCAAACTTGAACTCAGGTCCCAATCCACAGAATTGCCTTCACCTTTGATATTTGAAGAGAAGAAATTAGTGAAACTGAAACTAGTAACACCAAAGTCCTCAACATATGAGGCAGTAGTGGGATCCTACCTTAGACACTACTGGTTCGGTGGGAGATCGTGCACGTACGCGCACCCTAACATATGCAACCCTAAAAGCCAATCAGCTGAGAGGGTAAAGAAGTGACCCTCCTATCCTCCCGTGCATTTTTCAGTCTTTTATCCTCTCAGCTGATCTTTGGAGGATTGTTTTCTTCCTCTCAGCTGATCCCAGGCATTTTTTTTACTACAGGTTCGAGTAAAACTGTCCAAACTGGTAGCATACCACCACTGATATGATGCCCTCTCTCACCGGGTTTATGGAGGTATTAAACTGCATATAAAATGGCAGAGATTTGTGTCCTAAGTAATAATCACTCCAAATCTCATTTTGGAAATAGCTGAATCAGGTTATAACAGTATTCAGCATTATAGCATCTCTTGGTTAATAGATCTGAAAACTCCCTATCTGTCTAAGAAAATTATAGATATTTTACTCCACACATTCAATTCCCAGTCAAGGTTACCCACCCTTTTGACTAGATTTAGCCCACTTGAAATGGATTGTAAGTCTTTGGTGGTGGTGGTGGTGGGGGGTTGTATCAATATTTTGCTCACCTTGTTCAGCAACTTTAGCTGTGACAAAACATCTTGGTTGATTATAATTCTCTGCCTTTCAAAACTCCCCAATTCCTTGTTGATGGGATCCTCCTTGGGCAGAAACACCCTACTAATGATCCGCAGATCTGTTGCTATGTCTCCATTTTGGTCCAAATACACTTTCATCAAAGAAAGATTGCACAATTCATTCTTCTTTAAATATGGATGGAACTAGAGTGGAAACATTGAGGAATTTTAAGAAATCTTGTTTTCTTACCTCACATCCTCTTTTTACATTTTAATCTTTCTTCTACAGTTGTTTAACTTATAAATATTGTGAGTTGGGAGAACAAGTGTTGCCATTGTCTTCAAATCTCAAGAACAAAGGTTTAGTAATAGTTCTCAATTGTGTGTGTGTGTGTATCTCTGTCTCTCTCTCTCTCTCTCTCTCTCTCTCTCTCTATCTCATCTCTATCTCTATCTCTATCTCTATCTCTATCTCTATCTCTATCTCGTGACCTATCTCTATCTTATCTATCTATCTATCTATCTATCTATATCTATCACACATCTACACACACACACTATCTTCTATCTATCTATATTATATATCTAGTCTATCTATCTATCTATCTATCTATCTATCACATCTATCTATATCCATCTATCTATCTGTATCTATTCTATCTATCTATTAATCTATCTATCTATCTATCTATCTATCTATCATCTATCTATCTATCTATCTATCTATTACTAAGTCTATATATATATATATATATCTTTGGTTATTCGGTTTTCCCGCGTAAGATTGGAAGTATCTAGGCACGTTGTGAAGTCTCATTCATCATCTTCAGGTTCTGTCTTCCGCTCTGTGCTTCTCAGAGTGATGTGAGCTTGCAGCTGCTTCTTCCTTTTAACTGCTAGTGGGGGTGTGACTTGATTGGGTGGGGCTTGGCTGTGTTCTGATTGGGTGGGGGTGTGTTCTCATTGGTTGGGGGTTGGCTGTGTTCTGATTGGTTGGGGGTTGGCCATGTTCTGATTGGCTGGAGGTGTGTTCTGTTCAGGTGGGGGCTTGGTTGTGTTCAGGTTGGTCTTAGTTACTGGGGATTTGAGCTGGTGAGCTGTGATCTTGCTGTTTGGCTTCGAGTTCGTGGTCGTGCTGCATCTTCATGGTGGGGGTCAGTTCGCTTCTTGTATGGCTCGGAGGGGTTTGAAGTGGGTAGTGATGCAGCTGCAGTGCGGCTTCTGGTCCGTGGTCGTGTCTCATCTTCTGTGTGGGTGTGAGTCTGCTTTTTACGTGGAAGTGTGGTGGTGGCATCTTGTGTGGCTCTGGTGGGTGTGGGTCTGGTGTCATTCATCATGTTAGGTACTCGTCTGTTCATGAGGGTGGGTTTCCAAATGGCTGGTAAGCGGGAGGTGTCATCTCTTTTATTCATGCTGTGTGGGCGTTTTTCTATCTCTATGGCTTCTCTGATTATTCTGTTGTTGAAGTGTTCGGCTTTGGCGAGCTTACCAGCCATTTGGAAACCGACCCTCATGAACAGACAAGTACCTAACATGAAGAATGACACCAGACCCACACCCACGAGGGCCACACAAGATGCTACCACCACACTTCCACGTAGAAAGAAGACTCACACCCACACAGAAGATGAGACACGACCACGGACCAGAAGCCGCACCGCAGCTGCATCACTACCCACTTCAAACCCCTCCAACCCATACATGAAGCGAACTGACGCCCACCATGAAGATGCGGCATGACCACGAAGCCAAACAGCAGGATCACAGCTCACCAGCTCAAATCCCCCAGCAACTAAAACTAACCTGAGCACAACCAAGCCCCCACCTGAACAGAACACACCGCCAGCCAATCAGAACACAGCCAACCCCCCAACCAATCAAGTCACACCCCCACTAGCAGTTAAAAGGAAGAAGCAGCTGCAAGCTCACATTACTCTGAGAAGTACAGAGCCGAAGACACAAGCCTGAAGATGATGAATGAGACTTCATCGAAACGTTGCCTAGATACTTCCAATTTTACGCGGGATAAAACCCGAATAACCAAAGATACATACATATATACATATACATATACATATATATATACATATATATATATATACATATATTACATTAGGGTACATACATACATGGTTCTTTTCCCGTGTAAGATTGAGAGCATCTTGGCAATGTTTCGACGAGGTCCCACTCGCCATCTTAAGGCTGGTGATTTTGGCTTCATGCTTGTGCAAGCAAAGCGTGATCAGAGCTGATGTCTCCCTATATATACTGGTGGGGATGTTGGCTGTGTTTTCATTTCTTGATTGGTTGATGAAGTTGATGTTTGCCGATTGGCTGGCTTTTTCGTAAGAACATATGTGGCTGTGTGTCTATCAGCCTCCTGTGTTTTAACGGCCTGGGTAATGGGCTGTGTGATGACCTTCTGAGTTTTATTGTTTTGAACTCCTGGGTCTTGTACTGTAATCTCCTGGGTTGTAATGACATCGTAAATCACTGAATCTCATTAATCACCAAACCAGTAGTTAACCCTGTTGGATCCAACCCTTGCTTGTTGAGACCCCATACCTGCCATGGATGCAGCCTCTGAGCCCCCAAACTCTCTTCTCCCTTCTTTCTTCCCCTCTTGGAGTTGGACGCAGAATTTAATGTGTGGGCCAGAATCTTAATGACACTGTACGTAATGCCGTCATTTTTGATCTGCTTCCTATTCTTTTTCTCTTGGGTCTCCAGTGGTGCTTTCTGGGTGCATCTTCTCCGGCCTTTGACAGAAAAGACGTGTTTTGAAATAGCACAATGAAAATACTCATCTTGAAATTCAGGTTCCACAAAGAAAACACTTTTATAGGCATCATCTTTTTGCCAACTTTTTTTCCACTTAGAAGGAAAGCTCCAGATACTATGGACATACTTGTAATCCCTGGTTTTTTTCATTGAATATACTCCAACCATTGTCATGATCCAGACTTTCCCTTGAATAGGTTCTGGTAAATGACTAAGTGTTAAATGGAAGTGAAAAATTCTGTCAGAAATGAACTCAAATTCTATGAAATGAACAAAGACATTGACTTGTTTCCACATAGAGAGGGCATTCCTGAGGGCTGCTGTATCAGTCACTGGGAATTGTTCTGATATAACAACACAAATTGCATTCCTCACAAGCATAGGGGTAAAAGTTCTCATGAAATTTTCTCCCTTCTCTGTGTCTGGAGCAAAGAGACCAATCAAAGTCCATCCAAAATGGAGGAGCAGTTGGACAATTGCTGGGTACTGAAAACCTTCTTTGGGGAGCATTCGATGGAAAAAAGGGAATCGACTTTTATCACTCAGAGCCTCTGAAGCAGTTTTCTCACTGATCTGAAAAAATCAACAAAGAGTGCTGGGTTATATTTGGGGTCCTACCAAGTCCCAATTTTTAGCTTTCAATGAATCCAACCTTTTTCTCATGCACATATTAGAACAGTTTCTTCTTGATTAGTCATTAGGCCATATCATATTTTTTTTTAGTTTTTTTCCCTCTATTTGTAAAAAGACAGAGAGATTGCAGTACCTATGTCAATTGTTCATTCAAGAATGTTTTAGTTGAAATGTGTTTGTTCTAAGCATTTCAGATTCTTACAGTTTCCATATCATTATTTTTATAAAAAAAATACATGTCCTAATTTTATAAATTGTCAATAAATCCCAATTCAGCTCTCAGGGCAGCAGTTGGAAGACTCTACTCTACTCATTGCAGAATACTTTATGCCACCAGACTAGAAATTCTAGATCTAGAAATCTAGAACTACGCCACCTTCGGAACAATTGAAGTACAGTATATAAAATCATACATTGCAATGTCCTACCTGTCAATGAATACTTCAGCTTCAACCATAACAATACAAGAGCAAACAATAGATACAAACTCAAGGTTAATCAAATCAAACTTGATTGCAGGAAATACGGCTTCAGGAACAGAGTGGTCAATGTCTGGAATCCTCTACCTGACTCTGTGGTTTCTTCCCCCAAACCCAAAAACTTTAACCTTAGACTTTTTACTATTGACCTCACCCCTTTCCTAAGAGGTCTGTAGGGGGCATGCATAAGTGCACCAACGTGCCTACCGTCCCTTTCCTATTGTTTCTTTTATTTTTCTTATATGTATCCATGTATTCATAACTATGTTTTTACTTATACTATTATCTTATAAGCAATTGACAAACCAAATAAAATAAATAAAAAAATAAACATTTTAACCATCCTTAAGATTCTTCTCAGATGATGTGATTGGATTTATTCTAGAAGTGGTATATGTTAGGAATGTAAGTAACCTAACAGCTATTTGGGAGGGAAATATATAAACCAGGACAGACATTTTAATACTGTCGCTTTAAGAGAATCCTAAAAGTGTAATTGGGTGTGGTTTCTCAAACGACCATAAGATGGAGCCAGAAACCTGGGTTATTTAATCTTAGTCTCAGAAGAGAGTGTGAGTTAGTCTCTGTTTCCTTCTGTTGGAGAATATTGCCGTTCCTTCTAATTGACTGATATTTCTGGATTTGATGGAACTCTGATACTGAATTGTTTTTGACACTGGACTTTGTTATTGGATTATCCCTGGACTAAAAACTGACTGATCTTACCTGTGAATGATTTTGGACTGCTTATTTTGAACTTTGCTTAAAACCTTTATTGGAAGTAAAAACCAATATTTACTGTACAGTGTATCTGTGTGTATTATTCAAACACTACTCTCAAATTAGTCTCCCTATATGTGCTCATTCTCCTAATGAGCGGGGGAATTACCTCAACACTGGTTATGGGCCCAGGCCATACCAGGCTCAGATAACTGAGAGTTGGTGTGAATGCACATTACTGTATACAGACAGCTTTTTACTGTTTAATTGTGGGTTACTATCCTGGTAAAGATGGCACAAGTCACTTCAACAAGGCTATCACTGATAACCCGGTTGGATGGAACAAACTATGTTTCTTGGTCTATGAAGTGCAGTCTACTTCTGCGTAGAGAAGGGTTATGAAATGTAGTTCAAGATCCACCGGATGTAAATGCTTGGGATCCAAATAATAAGGATGATGCCAAGAAACTTGCTGACTTTAAACAGAACAATGAACGAGCTCTTTGTATAATTGGACTAACACTGAGTGACCAGCAGCTAGTCCATATTCATGGAGAAGAATCTGCTGCTAGGTGTTGGGAGAATTTGAAGAGGATTTATGTTTGTGACAGTGGAGGTGCACATATACATCTTACACATAAACTGTTTAGAGCACATCTTCTGAAAGGTGGAGATGTGTTAGCTCATTTGAACTTCATGAAAAGAACTTTTCAAGAGCTACATGAAAAAGAACTGATATTTTCAGAGCTGCATCAAGTTTACATCATTCTTTCCTCATTGGATGAAAGTTATGATGATTACGTATATTCACTGGAAGTCCTGACCAAAGATAAACTGACATTGACTGACATAACTGAAAGATTGTTAGAAGAAGCAAGAAGACGGCTGGATAGGGAACAATTATCCAGAGATAGTTTGAGAGAAGGGAAGTTGGAGAGAAGGGAAGGATAGTTGAGAGAAGGGAAAAGAAAGAGAAGACAAAGATACAAAGATTCGTTGGGCACGGAGCGAGCGTTCTCACGACCGCGAAGGAGCGCAAACAGACAGCCCGGAGGCGCAAAGGAAAGCGGGCGAGGGCCGGGAGTGGAGGGGGACGCCTTTTTAACCGGGACGAGCCTCACAGGCAAAGAAGAATCCGAGCGGCGGATCCGCGGAAAAGCAGGGCTCGATCTTGCAAGGGATCCGCTGGGAATCCAAGATCCCAGGAACGTCTTAGGAGTTAGGATTTTCTGTCCCGAAGTTTCTTCAAAACCCGGAAGTGAGTGAGGCTTCACAGGGCGCCTGTGGTTTTCGACGCACGAGAGGGTTAAGCGGGACAAGCCGGGAATCCCTTCCGACCACTCGGATCCTCTCGCCGAGGGCGTAGGGTGGCGAGAGGATCTTGTAACAACGTGCTTAATCTTGGTAAAAAATCACTCCAATTTCTGCAGTGGAATTTTCCTTGGAAAGTGGGACTCTAAGGAGGAAAATAGCTGCGATTTAACGATCTAGAGTTACTGTCAGATTTAGTTAAAAGTAAAGGACATATTGGATTGGTTAACCCAAACTTCTGGACTGTATTTTTACTACTACTCAACTTGAAGAGCTTTAAGAAACTATTGCAAAACAATCTTATTCAGAGACATATTGATTGTAGTCAAAGTGTTTAATTCAGCAAGTTTTACTCTATTTCAAAAAACCCTTTGAACATCGTGTTACAACCTTTTGTTTACAGAGTAATAGCAATCTGCTATTACAAAGAGCAATAAATTCCTCTCATTCAGTCAACTACAGCTGCTAGTAAAACAATTAACCCTTTCCTTGCAGACTCTTAATACTACCTCATTACTTTAATCAAACACTGATTAATTCATTACCTCAAAACTTACAACTTTTCTACCTCATCACCTATATCAACGATTAGATAATCAATTTCTATAAAATATTTTATTAATGGTTTAATTGATTTATTGTTTTAATTGATTAGTGTGATTAGAGTGTTTAGTGCAAATAGTGTGATTACTGACTAGTTTAAAAGATCAAGATTCATGTAATTTAATTGAATAGTAAAATCAATGATTTAGTGAATTTAAAGGAACAGTGTGATTAATGATTAGTGTAATTAATTGATTAGTGATTAGAGTAATTAAGTGATTAGACTGATTGTTGCTCAGGAATATTATCTGACTAGAGAGATTACTGCAATTGATTGATTGGTGTGATATTGGCTATATAGATTACCCAAAATTGTTCCTTTAATTAATTCAATCAACGTATTATCTTAACAAACCTACCATGCCAAAAAGAAAATCCAATGCCAAACCAGAACCTAAAGAGAAGATAATCCCCACCAATGAACCACAAGACTCCTGCACATGCCTTAAATGCTACAAAAATCTAAAGGATAATGAAAACTCCATCAAATGTTCTCTGTGTAAAAAATACGCTCATCATGACTGCTTGGGATTAACCAAGCAATTTATTCAATACCTGGAATCATCCAATGAGTTTTCATATCATTGCAAATCATGCAAACCCAAACTGGATCTGTTGGAAAGAGTTGATCTGTTGGAAAGAGTTGATACCATTGAAACCATTGAAGCATCCCTTAACACCATAGTAGCATCCCTGGACGCCGTAAAAGAAAGAATATCCAACCTTGAAAAAAAAGACACAACGCAAAAACCTGAACATCCAATAGCTACAAACCACATCTCTACCCAACAACCACAACCCAATCCAAAACCCAATCCACAAAAAAACACAACCCAGACAAATATTGATATCCCAATCCTCATCAGAGAAGCTGTTGAGCGTGAACGGAAACGTCCAAACGCCATCTTATTTGGTCTAGAGGACATCAATGACAATGATGACATCACAACTGTCTGAAACATCATCAGTGATTATCAAGCATCAACCATCTCCGCTGATGAAATACTTGACATTTCCCGCATTGGCCGAGAGCTCAAAAACAGAGACGGCTCTGTGGCCCCACGCTTGTGCAGGGTCATTTGCAAAAATGAATCAAGCAAACGTAAATTCATTTACACTATAAATTCACTCGCCAAAACCAACACCAACCATAAGAACCTCCGTTGTCGCCTGACCTAACCATACAGCAACGTGCCCGCCCCGTGTACTCCGCACTGAACTCAAAAACGTCTAGACAATGGAGAGAAGGACCTGTACATTGACTACCATGCTGACTGTATCAAAAGTAAGCCACACAACCTGCAACTCAGCTTTAACCCTCAACCACAACCCTACCTCAACCGAACCACCATCACCCAAGACTAGGCATGCACGCCCTAACTACCTCAATTCCAACTACTGCTGGCCTTAAATGCAAACTACTCAATGCAAGAAGCCTCGTGAATAAAATACCTGAATTTTTCCTCCTATTAAATATGGCTAAATTCGACATTATATTTGTCTGTGAAACATGGCTCAATGCATCTCTCCCTGACTCCATTACCACAGTAAGAGACTATCATGTTTACTGATCAGATCGTGAAATTCGTGAGAGGAGGTGGTGTTGCTATCTTCTATAAAAAGTCCTTACATCTAAAAAATATCCAAGTTACCCAGGAGCTTGCTCTTCCTGAGACCATCATCTGTGAACTATCCTTAAATATCACAATTCGATTCTTACTATGTTACAGAGCACCTGATTATGATATCGAACATGTAAACAAGCTAAATACATTACTAACATGGGCTGCATCCTGCCCATACCCTTTTATCTTTCTTGGCGATTTCAATCTACTTCATATTGACTGGACCCTAAATGATTGTACAACTGAAATCATACACACAACCTTCTACAATGCTATTACAAATCTGGGACTGGAACAACTAGTAACCAACAACACTAGACTAAACAACTGCCTCGATCTCATCTTCTGCAATAGTTTGAATTTAATTTACGGAATACAAACTAAAGAACCCTTTTCCAGCAGTGACCACAATATGATTGACTTTTGTCTCAACATACACCCACACATAAATCACCACAATGATGTAATCCCCAATTGTAACTTCAAAAAAGGCAACTATGATCTTATAGACAACGATCTCTCATCCCTTGAGTGGCAATCTCTATTCACTGGATGCAATACTGTTGAAGACCATTACAACATATTTTTACTTGAAGTCAAAAGAGTCATCAAACTATATGTACCAACAACAACTCCCAAAACAAAACAAAAAAGCAGATTACCCATAACAATAAGGAAACTTCAATCCAAAAAGAGATCACTCTGGCGGAAAAACAAATCTGGTCACGTTGCCAATTTCAAAAGCCGATACAAAAATTTATGCCACCAGATAAAGACCGAATGCACCAATTATCACATTAAACAAGAGGAAAACCTTCTAAGCACCAATTCCACCCGTGCTTTTTACAATTTTGTAAACAACAAACTAAAAGACTCAAGGTCCATCCCACCCTTGATAGGACCTGATGGTAAAGACTGCAACGACGACACCATTAAAGCCAACATCTTTAACACATTCTTCGCTCAGTATTTGTAAACAGCAATGGATCATGCCCAGTATTTCCTAGCCGTACCACAGATAACAACAATGATCTAATACATATCGATTTTACAGAAGACAATGTTGAAAAAGCACTACGCAATCTAAAACCATCTCTATCTATTGGACCGGATGGAATATGTGACTACTTCTTAAAAAGCTATCCACTGCCATAGCAAAACCTCTAAGCATAATCTTTGAAAAATCTTTCAGGACCAGCTCCTTGCCTAACCTATGGTCACAAGCCACAGTTATCCCCATCTTCAAAAAGGGAGACCCAAGCCTAGTTGAAAATTACAGACCAATCTCCTTATGCTGCGTCACCTGTAAAGTCATGGAATCAATTATTAACCAATCCATCATCCTCCACTTAGAGACAAACAATCTACTCTCCAATAAACAATTTGGTTTCAGAAAAAAAACTATCCTGTAATCTGCAACTCTTACACTGCAAAAACATATGGACGACACAACTCGACCAGGGCAAAGCAATAGACGCAATCTACATAGACTTATGTAAAGCCTTTGATTCAGTGGTACACGACAAACTACTCCTAAAAATAAAATCCTATGGTATCTCTGGACAACTGAATAACTGGATAGAAGCATTCCTGGCAAACAGACAACAAATGGTCAAAATTGGGAGCGTCCTATCAAATTCTGTACCTGTCAATAGTGGTGTCCCCCAAGGCAGTGTTCTAGGACCAACTCTCTTCATACTCTACATAAATGACCTCTGTGATCATATTAAGAGCAATTGCGTTCTTTTCGCTGATGATGTAAAGCTGTTCAATACCACAGACAATACTGCTACCCTACAAAAAGATCTTGACTATGTATCAGAATGGTCAAACAAATGGCAACTTCAAATCTCAACAAATAAATGCTCTGTCTTACATATTGGCAAAAAAAAATCAGAAAATAAAATACAAGCTGAATAGTCAAGATCTTGTTGATGACCCAAGCTCTGTAAAGGACCTTGGAATACTCACCTCTAATGATCTAAGTGCTAGAGCCCACTACAACTACATAGCCAAAAAGACATTAAGAGTTGTTAACCTAATCCTATGTAGCTTTTTCTCTGGTAATATCACACTACTAACGAGAGCATACAAAACATTTGCTAGACCAATACTCGAATACAGTTCATCAGTCTGGAACCCACATTACGTATCTGATATTAGCACAATTGAGAAAGTCCAGAAATATTTCACAAGAAGAGTTCTCCACTCCTCTACTCGTTGTAGAATACCTTATGCCACCAGACTTGAAATTCTAGAACTAGAAAACCTTGAATTACGCCGTCTTCAGTCTGATTTAAGCATGGTATATAAAATTATACATTGCAATGTCCTACCTGTCAATGAATAATTCAGCTTCAACCATAACAACACAAGAGCACACAATAGATACAAACTCATAGTTAACCGCACCAAACTTGATTGCAGGAAATACGACTTCAGCAATAGAGTGGTCAATGTCTGGAATACTCTACCCGACTCTGTAGTTTCTTCCCCAAACCCCAAAAACTTTAACCTTAGACTGTCTACTATTGACCTCACCCCTTTCCTAAGAGGTCTGTAGGGGCGTGCATAAAGCGCACCAACGTGCCTACCGTCCCTGTCCTATTGTTTCTCTTATTCTTCTTTTATTTTTCTTATATGTACCCATTTCATGTATTCACAACTATGTATACACTTATACTTATTATCTTGTAAACAATTGGCAAATCAAATAAATAAAATAAATAAATAAATAAATAAACTGAGGAAGAAAAAACCACAAGAAGAGGATTTGTCTTCAACTACCTATACTGTTAGGAAATGTTTTTCTTCTGGGGCGAGGGGACATATAGCTGGATTCTGTAAGAAAGGAAAACAACAGAATACTAGTAAACACCAGAATGCCAGGAAGAATGTTAGTTTAGCTATGTCTATCAATTCAACTGTAAACCATGATTTGTGGGTTGTTGATAGTGGAGCATCGCAGTGCATTACTAAAGATAGAGAGAGGTTTGTAAAGATGTCTACGAGTAAGCAACATGTATCATTGGCAAATGGATGGAAGATTAAAGCATCAGGTGAAGGTACTGCATATTGTTCTTGTATAAACGAACATTTAACTATGTTATATGTACCTAAACTGAAATTTAATTGGTTATCAGTAAGGGCTTTAGTTAATATTGGTTATGTAGTAACCTTTAGGGGAGATAACTGTACAATAGAGAAAGAGGGTAAAAGTGTTACTGCTATATTAGAGAATGATTTATATGTAATACATGACAACCAGTTGAAAATGGCTATCTCAGTTTATAACAATGTTAAGCCACATGATGAATGTATACATTTACTACATAGACGTCTAGGGCACATTAATTTCAAAATGCTCAAACTGTCAAATTGTCAGAAGGAGTAAAGTTGAAACCCTGTAGTAAGTACTTAAACTGTAATGCCTGTAGCCAGGAGAAAAGTAAGGTTACTCCAGCAAACAGACTAAATGGATTTAAGACCAAAGAACCTTTAGAGGTTGTGTTTGCTGACATAATTGGTCCTAAGAAACCAAGTTTAGGAGGTGCCTGCTATATTTTGAGTATTATGGACCATTACTCACGATACGGTTTCTCCTATCTTGTGAACAACAAAACAGAAACATTCCAACATTTCTTTTACTGGCTAAAGTTTACTGAGAGAAAAATGAAAACTAAAGTAATTACTTTAGTTACTGATAATGGGACTGAGTTTGTTAACAAAAGATTCCAAACTATGTTGAAATTGGCTGGTGTTGAACATAAATGTTATGCACCTTACAGACCACAACATAACTTGTTTGTAGAATGAAGAGGGCAAACATTACAAGCCATGGCTCGTACTATGTTATCTGATTCAGGTTTACCTGAAACACTGTGGGGTGAAGCCTTAATGTGTAGTAATCATGTTTTAAACGATGTAGTTAATACAACAACTGGTGAATTGCCATTCACTCGTTGGCATGGCAGAAAACTAAATTTAAGCTACCTACACACATTTGGAGGTCCGGCATGGGTGCATATTCCCTCACAAGTAAGACTGAAAGGGCAACATAGAGCTAAGAAATTATTTTTTGTTGGTTATGAGACTAACCATAGATCATTTAGATTTTGGGATCAACGCACAGCTCAAGTATATGGTAGTGCTAGTGCAAAATTTCTGAAGCACGTTGCGTGGGATAAACTGGAACAGGAATCCAGCAATGATATCATTATTGATACCCAAATAGTCCCTAAAGATAAAATCAGTAAACCATGAATAGCCATTAAAGAGGAAGAACAGGAGCAAGTAGTAGAACAGGAACAGGAGGAGGTAGAAGAACTGGAGCAGGTGCCACAGGAAAGTCCACCAGTAAGCCCTGTATTACCAAGACGTTCAACACGAGTAACACGACCACCTGATAGATATCAGGCTAGTGTTGTATGCCAAGTGAATACAGTTCCAAGTAATTATAGTGAACTAAAACTGTATCCTGCTAAGGATCAGGCTGCTTGGCAGAAAGCAATGGATAAGGAACTGGAATCATTAAAAAAACTGGAGGTATACGAAAATGTTAAGTTACCACCAGGTAAACATGCCATAGGATGTAAATGGATTTATAAATTGAAGACAGGTGTGGATGGGACTGTTACCCATAAAGCCAGGTTAGTAGCACAAGGGTTTAATCAGACAGCAAATGACTACGATGACGTGTTTGCACCTAGTCTGAAGGCTACTATATTAAGGGCAGCATTAGTGTGGGCAGCTAAGGAGAAATACATTGTAAATCATTTGGATGTAGGGACGGCATATCTGCACGCACCGTTGCAACACACTATATATTTAAAGAAACCTTTAGGTATCAAAACTGATAATACAACTGATTGCTGGATATTGAAAAAGAGTCTTTATGGCTTAAAGCAATCAGGATATGAGTGGAACCAATGTATAGTTAAAGAATTAACTAAGATAGGCTTTGTAGCTGGCATGGCTGATCCATGTTTGTTTAAAAGAGAAAGTAATGGTATGATTTCATTGTTGCTATTGTTTACTGATGACATAGCATTAATCACCAAAACTGAAAAAGAAGCTACTAAAATAATTTCACTATTAGAAAAGAAATTTAAAATAAAACAATTAGGAGAAATCAAACAATATCTTGGTTTAAAGATAGATAGAACTAGGAGAGGATACAAGACCTCAGAGGCAGATAAAATTAACCAATTACTAAAAAGTTTTAAAGTGGAACTTTGGAAGCTGGCTAAAATACCGATGAGCCAGCAGTTTAGCCATAGTGATGTTCAAAGTCCTATTTTTGATAAGAACATTTATCAGTCCTTGATTGGTAGTTTATCTTATCTCAGTAATTGGTCAAGGCCAGAAATTGCACACAGTGTTAATCAATTAGTGAGATATCAATGCTGAGCCAACTGAAAAGCACTAGCAAGCTGCTCAATGTGTGTTAAGATATCTGAAACAAACAATGCACTATGCATTTTATTTGGAGCCTAAAGATGAACTGAGTTTAACTGCATAAGCTGATGCAAGTTTTGCTACAGACATAAATACATGAAAATCTACATCGGGTACTGTAATATTATGGGGGAAAGCATTGATTGGATGGAGGTCTATTAGACAGAAACATCTAAGTTTGTCAACAATGGAGGCTGAATTCTCATGTTTATCTTTATTACGGAGAGATTTAGTTTTGTATAAGCAATTATTAATTATATGGGAATTGATGTAACAGATCCTATTGTTGTTTACGAAGATAACCAACCAGCAATACAGATGACTTCAAATATTGATGTTAAGACAAGAACGAAACACAGAGATTTAAGATATTTAAATGTGAGACAATGTGTGCAAAGTAAAATGATTAAGCTAGAATAATGTATGTCAGAAAACAATATAGCAGATCATTTTACAAAGGCCCAAGGCTCTATAAAGCATAAGGCTAGCTGTGAAGATTATGGACTTAGAATGTAAGGTTGTATATATTGTCCTACCCAAAAGGGGAGAATGTTAGGAATGTAAGTAACCTAACAGCTATTTGGGATGGAAATATATAAACGAGGATAGACATTTTAATACTGTCTCTTTAAGAGAATCCTAAAAGTGTAATTCTCTAACAGCCATAAGATGGTGCCAAAAAGCTGGGTTGTTTAGTCTTAGACTCAGAAGTCTCAGAAGAGAGTGTGAGTGAATCTCTGTTTTCTTCTGTTGGAGAATATTGCCGTTCTTCCTAATTGATTGATATTCCTGGATTTGATGGAAGTCTGATACTGAACTGTTTTCAACACTGGACTTTGTTATTGGATTATCCCTGGACTAAAACTGACTGATCTTACCTGTGAATGATTTTGGACTGCTTATTTTGAACTTTGCTTAAAACCTTTATTGGAAGTAAAAACCAACATTTACTGTACAGTGTATCTCTGTGTATTATTCAAACACTACTCTCAAATACGTCTCCCTGTATGCACTCATTCCCCTAACGAATTACCACAACACTATAAATTAAATCCAAAAATTCAGCTCAATATAAGTACATGGTGGTAATATTGGGCCTTCCATGGAGGACCTGTATACTGCACGAGACAAAAAGAGGGTTGTGAAAATATTTACAGACCCCGCACATCGTGGACATAAACTGTTTTAACTCCTTCCCTCAAAACGACTCTATAGAGCACTGCACTCCAGAACAACCAGACACAATAATAGTTTTTTCCTGAAAGCCATCACTCTACTAAACAAATAATTCCCTCAACACTGTCCAACTATTTACAAAATCTACAGTACTATTACTGTTAGTCTTCTCATCACTCCTTATCACCTATCTCCTCCCATGTGTGACTGTATGACTGTAAATTTGTTGCTTGTATACTTACGATTTATATTGACTGTTTCCTAGTATGATTTGATTGCTTATTGTACCCTTTGACTATAATTAAGTGTTCTACCTGATGATTCTTGGCTCTTGACGAATGTATCTTTTCTTTTATGTACACTGAGAGCATTTGCAACAAGACAATTCCTTGTGTGTCCAATCAGACTTGGCCAATAAAAGAATTCTATTCTATTCTGTTCTATTCTATTCTATTCTATTCTGTTCTGTTCTGTTCTATTCCTATTCCTATTCCTATTCCTATTCTCTTCCTCTTCCTCTTCCTCTTCCTCTTCCTCTTCCTCTATTCTATTCTATTCTATTCTATTCTATTCTATTCTATTCTATTCTATTCTATTCTATTCTATTCTATTCTATTCATCATCAAATAGCCCTATATGGCAATATGTCATTTCCCAAAGACCAGAAATTTTGACATTGACTTATCAGTAATCAGATAATTCTTATGAGAACAAGAGCCAAGTTTTCTTAACAATACATGAAACTCAAATGTACATGGGCATCATACTTTTCTTACCATTTGGTAAGGATCAGTCCTACCTCTCATGGCTCCATTCATCCTAAAAGAGGGGTCCCCAACCTATGGGTCATGACCCACTAGTGGGCCATGAGGGGTTTGCAATTGGGTCATGAAAATGGCCAGCAAGTGCATATGTGCACACACTCATCCTCACATGTGTGAGTAAAGGGAAAGCACATGCTCACATGCTGTATCCTATCTATCTATGAACCATCTCCTTTGTCCTCCCAATCTTGAAAGCTGAAAACATTGGGGAACTCAATGTTCCCCTAAACACACTCTCAAACAAATGAATGAAGAACATGGAATAATTGAGATAGAAGGGATTTTTGAGGTCTTCTAGTCCAACTCTCTGCTCACAGAGCAGATCATATACCATTCCAGACAAAATGAATATACAGCTATTTTTGAAAGCCTCCAGCAATGGAGCGTGCACAGCTTCATAACACAAGCTGTTCCACGGATTAATTTTTCTCACAGTGCTTGCAGAAAGGGCTTTGAGCAGGATCAGCATTCTGAGTTCCATTTTAAGAGCAATTAGTTTCTTCCATGATATTTCTATGTTTACTGTGTCAAATGCTATGAAAGCAGCAAATCATCATTTCCTCTGACTGATATTTTTATTCTGAGATTTTTCAAGGCAATGCAACCACCAATAGTGGATCAAATCTGCTTAAAATCTGTTGGTACTTCTACAAGGAACTTTTCATCTACCACTCTCAATTCTATTCAGAATAGAATAGAATAGAATAGAATGGAATGGAATGGAATGGAATGGAAGGGAAGGGAAGGGAAGGGAAGGGAAGGGAAGGGAAGAGAAGAGAAGAGAAGAGAAGAGAAGAGAAGAGAAGAGAAGAGAAGAGAAGAGAAGAGAAGAGTTGGAAGGGTCCTTAAAGGTCTTCCAGTCCAACCCCCTGCTGAGGCAGGAAACCCTATATCATTTCAGACAAATGGTTGTCCACTATTTTCTTTAAAAAAAATACCGGTGTTGGAGCATTTACAACTTCTGGAGGCCAGTTATGGGAGAATTCAATTCAATACAATTGTCAATAGTGGATCTCATCTGCCTAAAGATTGCTGGTTCTTCTACAAGGAATGCACTTTTCATCTACCATTTTCAACTCTCTTCAATGGGAAGCTGGCATGTATTTAAGCCTAGATAGATAGATAGATAGATAGATAGATAGATAGATAGATAGATAGATAGATAGATAGATAGATAGATAGATAGATATGATATAGAGATAGATAGATAAATATATAGATGTGATATAGAGATAGAGATAGATAGAAAGGTAGATAGGTAGATAGGTAGATAGGTAGATAGAGATAGATATGGATATAAACTCAAATAGGCATGGAAGAACATGCAAATAGAGGGTCCCACGTGTTGGGATATTGTTATATCAATCCCCAGCCATGAAACCTACAATGGATATAGTGAAAAGCAGCTTTTGAATTCTATAATGAAGATATGGTTTAATCTATCATCAAACACTACACCCCATTCACTTTGCTAGATAGGGGAACACAAAAACAAACCTGTGGAAATTTGTAGGCACCTGCTAAAGTTGACATCTGGATGGAGATGTCTCTGTCAGCTCTATCAACAAGTGCCAAAAGGTTGTCCTTCCTTCCACAGCTGTAGTTGGGAACATTGGCTTCTCCGGTAGACAGCATGTCCAGCTAGGCATCTGAAGTGCCGAGGGTGTTTTCATAGTTGTCATGGATGTTGCAGCCAAGTGTGAGGTTGTGCATGGGCTGATAATTTTTATTAATAACTTCAATATTGAAAATCACACGTAGTATGTATTTCTTTAGATAAGATAAATTAGTTTAAAACCATGCTCATATTAGTATTAACAGCAGTAGCAGCAGCAATAAAATACATTTTCTCTATTTAATCCATTTTTTTCTCCACAAGCTAACTAAATCTTAAGCTATTATTGATCCAAAACCAGAGCCAAATGATAATCACTCATCATCCCTTAATGTTGTGAGTGTGGAGAAGATAGAATGGATATAGTTTTCCAAAAGGGTTAAAATCAGAAATACACCATTATTTGTAGAAGTACTAATTTTCATCAGTGCAGTAAACAGTTTGAAGAATAATTCAGTCATTAAAGTAGAACAATCCTAAAAGATACAGGCTTTTTGATAAGTGACCCAGAAAAGCTGTTCTGAAAATAGGCATCCTGTATTCTTATAAAAATAAAGCACTGAATATCAATGAGAGGTTATGAAAATATGAAAAGGACCTCGGCAGGGGAATCTACAACAATCACTACTTTCAATAAAACTCACTACTCAAGTCATGAATTGAGGATTGAACAGGGAAACATAAATAATGTGGGCTTTTTTCAGGTTTTATTTGCCTCATGTTTTGATTTGAACCTCTCCCAGAAAATAAGACAAAAGAGATGGGGACTATGGAAATCAAAAGGGTTCAAGAAATTAGTCAGGTCCTCCAATATAAAAATGAGTAAAATAAGATGAAGGAGAAAAAAGAGTGTTAGAGCTGCAAATAGAGGGAATGAAACTCCATCACAATGAATGACTTACAACTGAATCTGCTTAGAAGGAGCCTTGTTGAAAGTTAATGTTGCATGTACTATTGTTTTGTTTTTTTAAGCAAATTTTATTAATTTCAAAGACAAACAAATCATCATCAACCATTACATATTTGAACCTTTTTCCATTATAAATTTTACAAGTCAGATAAAACCTTTTTTTATACAATACAATTCTATTTTAAGCCATTTCCATATGAGCATAAAAATACCTCTTATCCAATTTCTCTTTACTTCTCATTACTCTTATTCAATTTCACTATTATTATTTCATCTATTTCTTTCTGACTTGGTTACCATCATTCTCATTCTGTATTTCTACAAGGTTTTATTAATACTCTCAAAAACATAAACACACAACAAACAAACATATAAAAAATCTTTTAGGAAAGTAACTTGGCCCCAGGTATCTCTCTTTATATGGGCTTCAATTATATTCATGCTCATCTTACATATCATTACCTATTTTATTTACCATTCTATATCTTCTATATAAACTTCTCCACACATTTCACTCTTCATAATTCTATCTTTTTTAATCCATCTTAATTTAAATCATTATAATTGTATCTTTTGCCCATTCTTTATTATCCCTCTATCTCATTCCTTGTAATGAAAAAAAAAGAATTTCTCCTGAAATCACTAATCAGAGTATGATGCCTTTCTATCCTCCCCCTAAATTAATTAGATTAACATTTAAAATAACACCTAATACCCAATCTGATTCTGCTTGGTACATTCTATCTACTATTTTTTTTTAATAACAATAAAAACAGAGTAATAAATCCAAAATGATTAAATACATAGTTAAATAATAAATCTAAATATTAAATCTTATAACATTCCCATTGCCTTTCCCTTTAATATTTTATTAAATTTTAAAATCAATCATTATTAAACATTTCAACATTTTAATTTCTTATTAACTCTTAAGCCATTCTAATTTTCTATTTCTAATACAGATGTTACAATACCATCTTATGTACCTTGCAAAATCTTTTTTAAGAAAATTGTACTTTACCCTTTGTCCCTAAAAAAATCCTCTTTTCCCATCTAATTTCAAAACTTTGTGGCTTTTCTCCGCCTTTCCCCTTTCTTTCTTCCCCACCAAATCTTCCTACCCCCCTTCTTCTAGCCTCTGCCTTGCTGGCATCCCTTCTCTGTTGTGTTCCCTTTTTCTTTTGTTTACTATCATTATATTTATTTTGCATCTTATTTTTCTCTTTCTTGAATGTTTTTTTTTTAGATCTTAAGTTCTTCATTTTCCTCGCTTTCTTCCTTCCTTCTTTCTTAATTAAATTTTGGAAATCATTAAAGATGGCGTCTTCGTCTTCTTCTTCTTGTTGTTCTTCTGCCTCCATCTGTTGTATTGTTTGTTGATAGTTAACCAGCGCCATTTCTAAAAATAGGAAGGCTTTTTCCATACCATCTTTGCCGGCTGTTTTTGTTTGCTCATATTCTTCCCTCAGTTCCTCAAAAGAAAAAGCCATTATAGATCTTTTCTTTTCTTTTCTTTTTTCCCTCTTTCTTCTTACACCAACCAAGATATTTCAAAAAAAAAGTAAAACAATCCCAAAATCCACAATCCTCAATCAATCCAAGCCAAGACAAAATTCTCCCTTTCTCTTCCAGGGGTAGTATCAGACAAAAGAAAAAAGAAAATCCAAATCTGTATTTTGAAGCCTTATTAGAATTATATTTCTATCTTCAAATCCTTAAGGCATCTCCTCCAACAAAATCAAACCAGATGAATATATTTTTTGTCCTCTCCCTTCCGACTTATCCCATAAAGCTAGTTTTACCTGAAAAAAAAACAGGTTTCTCAATATCCACTTATTAATTCCGTCGGGAGGGAGAATAAACTTTCCTTTCAGCACCTCAAAATTGCAGCTTATTTTCTCTTGTGGAAAGAATCATCCAAAAAGCCATCATTTCCAGGAATTATATTAAATGTATCTTAGAGTCCTGGATCAACCAAGAAAACTTTCACTCTCAAAAGCTTTCTCCTCTTCCTCCTGCGCATACTTGCCCAGCTGCCGGCTTCTTTGTGGCGGCCATTGCGGACCGCCGCTGCACCTTCTGGGAAAAGGGGTTCTGCCGGCCGGGAGGGGTCTGCAACACCCCAAACCCCTCTCTGGATCCCCTATCTTCAGCTACCCCTGCAGGGTAGCCTAGCTCCGGACCCGTCCGGATCGGAGCACCAAAGCGGCTAGCGCGGCAAGGATCGCTCAGAGTCGCAAATCCCTGCCGCTCGCGAAGCCGACAAACCGGAAGTTTTCTGCATGTACTATTGTTGATGGAGAGATGACTACACCAATGAGAAGATTGCCTGGCTTATAATAGCTCCATGGCTTTTCTCCATCCTGGTTGTCCAAACACAGTGGGCATTTCATTCTCAGCTTCCCGGAGACCGGCTGGGACATCAGTAGACGCAAAAGCAGAAGCAGGAGATCCATAAATCCTGGGGCTGAATCAATCTCCTTCCTATTTTTAAAGAAGAATTAGCAGAATTCAAAGCACTCTCACAGGATAGAATATCCTCTGGCTTTCCTGATTCAAACAGACAAGATTCATCTGGAAGAGATAAAAGAGGAAAAAAAGGTACATTCAAGAGCACAGCTCCTGCCTGTCCTGTAATCTGAGGCACAAAGGGCATAACCTGTAGTATTTATCCTTTTATAATGCAAGGTCGCTTCCATGTTGCTTCAGTCTCATGTTTACATCAAAAGCAGACACTGGAGAAGTAGAAGAAGAGGTCTCAAGGCATGTAAGGTGACAATTACAGTGAGAAGAAACTTGTCCTCTTGGGACCCTGAACTTCTTCCATCTAATGAGCAGTAGGCAGAAAAAAGCACCAAAGGGAGGTACATGGTAACTGTGCAGGTCTTCTCCATTTTAACATCCAGTGCTGGATTGCTAGCCTGCATTTTCATCCCTAAATGTGACATTGTTATTTTCAGGTCAGATCTGAATACCAAAGAACATTTGATGTTAAAATAATATAGAAAAAATGACTTTTACCAATCTGTTATTCTTCAAAAATGGCATTTAGTAGTCTCAATTAACAGTTTTTGACCATTTAATATTTATTTATTTAAGTTATAGGCTTCCTGGCTTCCCTAAAGGCAGCTTACAATCAATAAAAACAAGATGAAACATTAAAACATTTGAAGAATAAATAGTATCACTAAAATTGTTTTACAATTGACAACAGGGGAAAGGGAGAAGGAAATGCACATATTGAACATATTGTCAACTCATAAAACGTTCCTATGTCTGTTTTCAAGTTGCCATAAAAAAGGGGGGGGTGAAATCTGAAGGAGCAGTACAGCAGTAAAACCAGAAGTACATTCCACCATTATCTTAAAAAGATTGTAGCTAGGCTACCGGATCTTCTGGTTGTGAAAATCCTTTATTAGAGAATGTGATTGATGATACCTGGGCAGTGCTTTATTGGAGAATCTGATTTATGATACACCCAGGGGGGAGGGGCAAAACACGGTCACAGGTGACTGTGAATTATGTATGCCAGACTTGGCTTCATTTAGGTTAATGCCAGCATGTTGCTCCTAATAAATCTTTTGAGGATTTTTTTGAAGCTTGGCTTGAGGCTCATGATTTAATTAGGGCTATCACCAGAACCCTGACACATATATTCCACCTATTCCTAAAACTAATCCTATTCCTATTCTTCCATATTTCTAAACATTCCTAAAACAAAATATGAAGTCTTATTTTTAGTCACAATAATGTGGGTAAAATCTGTTTCCAGATGAATGAGTCTTTCCAGTAAGCCAATGGAAACATAAGGAATGTGGCCTTGCAGTTCCTAGTGACCTGTGGAAAGTTTTATCAGAATATTCCCATAGCAATTCCTGAATCAGAAGATGAAAATACTTCTTATAACAAAGACTATTTTTCTTTGAAGATAACAGAAGGGCAAGAAGTAATCTGAAATTTCTTATGTTATTATTTAGGTATGTAAACTGCATTTTCTCCTTCTGTTTTGCATCATTTTAGTCTCTTTTCTGCAAAGCATAATTATTTATATATTCTTATTAAACAAATGTATAAGGCTGCCACGTTCAACTATAGATTCCACTGGGCAGCTTGCAACTGTAACATTTACAATATTTTTAAAAACCTCATTAAAATCCCATGCCAGTGTAAGTGGGATGTGAGTGTATCCCTTTGTTTATTTCTCTCTATTTTTTTGGACAAGATCAACTCTCAGTATGTCCTGTGTAATAAATGCTGCAGTGAGCCTTGACTGTTTGCTTTGGTTTCAGTGTTTTGATTCCACACAAACTGGTGTCAGAAATGAGATTCACAATTTTTGATCTGTGACCAGGGATTACAATAGGGCATCCTATGTGTTGTGGTGAGTTGTCATGTCATTTTCTGCTGCCAAAGAAAGGGTACCATTTAGGAGTGTGCTTAAGGCAACAATCTAAAAGTTTATTTTGGTTGGGAGGTTTCTTAAATGTGTGTGTCCCCTTTTTTAGTCCAGTTCTCAGTTTTTATGTAGAGAGCTCAACTGAGAAATGACTGGAGAAATGACTCAAATAAGGGAAATTGAGTTTGAAGGAGTGGTTGTGTCCCTTCCATGTTGAGCAGAAACTTGGCCCTTTGGCTCTGTTCAATGTCAAATTTTATCTTGCTGTTTCTTTGAAGGAAGTATCCTTAGCTGCTGCTTGGCAGGTAGGGCAATACAAAGCAAACTTCTTTTAGAAAGAGAGAGAGAGCATATGAAAATGTAAATGTTCATAAAGAGGTAACCCTCCTGAATTAAGAGCAGCCTACCATGTGAATCCAAGGACCAAATAATACTGCAGAGAAAAAAAAAAAAAAAAAGCCATCAATGAGTATCTCCAGATCCTGTATGCAGGAAGCAACCATAGGATAAAAGTATATTGATGGGAATTAAGAGTGTCTGGGAGAAACATCAGTTTTGACTGGGACAATGGAAACCAATGAACTATCCAAGTAACCCAAGGGTCATCTTATAACAGAAAAATGGAATAGCAAAGTTGGAAGGGACCTTGGAGATCTTCTAGTCCAATCCCCTGCTTAGGTAGGAAACCCTATATTAATTCAGATAAATGATTGTCCAATCTCTTTTTTAAAATTCCAGTGTTGGAGCATTCACAACTTCTGGAGGAAAGTTGTTCACTGTCAGGAAATTTCTCCTTAGTTCTAAGTTGCTTCTCTCCTTGATTAATTTTCACCCATTGCTTCTTGTCCTGCCCTCAGATGCTTTGGAGAATAGCTTGACTCCCTCTTCTCTGTGACAGCCCCTGAGATATTGGAACACTGCTATCATGTCTCCTCTATTACTTCTTTGAATTAAACTAAACAGACCCAATTCCAGCAACTGTTCTTTATATGTTTTAGCCTCCAGTCCCCTAATCATCTTTATTGGTCTTCTCTGTACTCTTTCCAGAGTCTTGACATATTTTTTTTACAATGTGGAGGCCAAAACTGGATGCAGTATTCCAAGTGTGATCTTATCAAGGCATTATAAATTCCTCTTATACCGAGGGAAGTGGACAAATACACTGGAATCATTTCATGGGAGGAAATGTGATCATAATGGGGCTGGGGGAAGTCTTAGTACAAATTGAGAAGGTCAAAAGACAATGCCCTACAACCCTTAATTGACAGTCTCCCCCCTTCCCTCCCAACAGGGAAGAAGTGTCCTGTGAAGAAGTGTCCTGTGCCTCTATAGGGCTATGATAAAACACAATCACAAGGAGGATGGTGTTTTTTTCATTGTCAAAGTTCGGACACCAGTATTTTCTCTTTGTGGGTATTTGTCTATTTAGATTTGTTTGTGCATCTGCATAAAATAAAGTGTCAGGTTGAGAACTTGTTGAGTTTCAACGTGTGAGTTTTCCATCCCTTAATTTAGAGAACAACGCATAGAGAGAAAGAGGGCATGTTCACACAGACTTACATTTCCATATTCATCCCACCCAAGACAAAATACTCTTTTCCCTTCTCTTTAGGAAATCTTGTCTCTTCTCTTCAGCCATCTTATCTTAATATAAGACAATCTTATTCCCTATCCTGTCCTTCCCTGCTTGCACTGGTGGGATTTAAATTTTTTTACTACTGGTTCTGTGGGCCTGGCTTGGTAGGCGTGGCATGTCTTGGTGGACATGGTTTGTTAGGCATGGCAAGGGAAGGATACTGTAAAACCTCCATTCCCAACCCACTCCAGGGGAAGGATATACTGCAAAATTCATTCCCACCCCAGGGTAAGGTTACTGCAAAATCCCCATTCCCTTCCCACTCCACTAACCTGCTTTCCAGCTTTGTTCTCCTGTGCAGGGCAACAAAAGAAGGCCCAGCTGATCAGCTGGGACTCAGGAGGCAGAGAATAGATGGGGGTATGGCCAGTCAGAGGTAGTATTCTCAAATTTTCCTCTACCGATTCTCCAAACTTCTCAAAATTTCCGCTACCAGTTCTCCAGAACTGGACAGAACCTGCTGAATACCATCTCTGAGCCAGTCACATGACCGCCAAGCCATGCCTAACCAGTCACATGACCGGCAAGCCATGCACAGACAGTCACATGACCACCAAGCCATGCCCACAAAATAAGCCACACCCACAGAACCAGCAGTTAAAAAAAATTGAATACCACCACTGGGGTGGGCCAAAACAGCAGCAGACATAGAACCGCTTCTATGTATGCTCTCTGTCTGCTTCTCTTCAGAGCTACCAGTTCTACAGAGGTGGACAGAACTGATAAAATCCCATCCCTGGTATAGGGTCTCCTCCTTGAGCAAGGGATTGGATTAGGAAACTTCTAAAGTCCCTTCCAACGTTATTATAGCAATAGCTCTTAGGCTTATATACCGCTCTGCATGCTTTACAGCAGTCTCTGAGTGGTTTACAACATCAGCATATTGCCCCCAACAATCTGGTTCCTCATTTTATTTTATTTATTTATTAGAACAGTGATGGCTAACCTTTTCAGCACTGGGTGCCCAAAGCATGCATGCATGTGCATCACCAAAATGCAATGCACGCATGTCCCCCATGCATGCATGTGAATCCCATACATGCATCCCCCATGCATGTGCCCTGCCCCCAACCATGCATCCCACCTCTCGCATGGATGAGACCTGAAGACCAGCTGGCCGGATGGAGGTACACACACATGCACAGCAGAGCTGTATGTGCCACATCTGGCACAGGTGCCATAGTTTTGCCATCACAACCTTATAGAAGGATAGAGTTAGAGTGGCAAAGTTAACCTGAAATACTGCATTCTAACCACTGTGCCAACATTATTCTGTATTCTGTATATCTTTTTGTTTGAATTTGATTGTGGAAGGCATTCCTTTGTTTTAATCACACATTATGCCACAGAGTCACACAGTTTCCTTTTTCTCTCCATCAGTTTATTTACAGAAGTAATTAAATTGCCAAACGTTGATGTTTTTCAGTTGATGTAATTGCTTGGGCAGAAGTATTATAAATGGAACAAAAAATATTAGATAAAAGCCCTCAACACAACATAAAGCATTCCCTAGCTAAATACCATGGGATACCATGATAATTAAAATAATCATTTTTTCATATCATCTATCTATCTATCTGATTCTCTGATGATTACCCAGTCCATCCTCCTGTCTTTCCACGTTCTTACAAACCTCTCCATGCTTTTCCTTCTTGTCTTCCTTCTGATACCAATGCCAAAATCCCTGGACCTCTCAGGGCAGGATGTTCCTCCATTCCACTCTGTGTGAATCAGGTGTTATCCTTTCCAGCACCATGTTCTGTACCGTCTGCACTTATAAGCAACCCTTTCTCTGCTTTTCCCTCTATTCTATAATGAAGATATGGATGTGCCACTTTACAGGTATCTTCTAGACATTTCCCCTCTTCTACCCATCTGCTCCTGTCTTGTGCTCAATCACCCACCTTCCTTAAAATTATCCATGATCTCAACAAAAATTCACAAATTCAACACAACTCCTATTGCCCAATACAACCCAGACTCGATACTTGACCCCATGAGGGACTTTTTTGGTAAGTCTTTGTCTCTGCAACAATTCTTTGAAAATTGATTATAAAGCCTAGTTTTATAAGCAGAGTACATATTAGATAAAAAAATATTTGTGTTAGTATTTTGACTAATTTCCTTTTTCCACTCTTTGCCTCATCCCTAACTCTTTTTTTAAAAAAATATACAACAACAAATATACAAACAAAACATAAACACATAAAACCCTCTTTCAATTATATACATACAGTATATCAGTTGGTTACAATCTTTTGTGCTATCCTTTTTTTTACCATTACTCACAAATTATATAAATTATCACCTTATCAATCTAGCTTGTGCTTATGTAATATCAATTATTAAACATTCATTTGACTAAACTATTTTTCCATCATTTTATATGAGATATTCTAAATTTCATTATGGTTTAATCTTATACATTCATCCAATAGTTATATATTTTATATTGTATTCTATATCGGTCTATTAACTTTTATTGTAAGGCTTACTAATCTATTTCTTTACCATGTCTTTTTATCTAACCATTGATAAAATAAATCCCATATCATATAAAATTGTTTATCTTCTTGTTCTCTAATTTCAAATGTCAATTTACTCATTTCGGCACAGTCCATGATTTTCTTAATAATTTCCTCCTGCATAGGTATTTTTTCATTTTTCCAATTCTTAGCAAATACAATTCTAGCCACTGTTAAAACATTTACAATCAGATATTTCAAGTCTTTACAATATATTTAAGATAAAATTCCCAATAAAAATATCTCTGGTTTCAAGTCTATGTGTTGTTTTATCATTTTTTCCAACCCTATGTGGATTATAGTCCAATATCTTTTTGCATCCGAGTATGTCCACCACATATGGTAATATGAACCAGGTATCTGATGACAGTAGCATGTTCTTTGCCTCAACTGGGTACTGGAGCATCTCGCAGAAAAAGCACTTTACTCACAAGCTTGCAGGTGAATTTCAAAGGTTCATTGCAGCAATTCCAATCCTAATTGGCAACAACGGGGATCCCAAATAAAGCTAGCGCTGAGAGCAACTGCCTTTCAGTGCTCCTTATAGCAGTTTCCCAACCCCTCTCAACAAGCCTAACATCTGCCCATTCAGCTAATTATCCGCTGCCCCTGCTCCCTCTGCCTAATCATCCACACCTAATCCTCCTACCCTCTGTCCAGCCTCCCACACAGCCCCCATGGCAGTTCAGTAGTCTCCCCCACCCCCTCAGCTAGCACGGCAGTCCTGTCTGTCCAAATCCCCACTCCAATAGGTGAATGAAGCCTCATAGTTGCAAAGCCTCTGTTAAACAGTGAAGCTGTCAGCCTTCAAGATCTTCTACTATTGCTTTGCATCTTTTGGCTGCCATAAGTAACGGGGGGAGGAGGGGGTAAGTCTGGGAAGAGAGCTGGAGGTGTTACATTCTAGTGTTGTGTAAATGAGGTGGGGGGGGGAGTATAAATTCCTGTTTAGGTTTCTATTTCTCGCTTAGCTTTCTGTTCTCTGCGCAGCTGCAAATCTTTATCAAAATATGCCAAGGTCAACGGACAGAGGCCTCATCACCACCTGAAGATGTCCACATGATCATATTCACAACTTTTAATTGGAAGAATCATTTGAACTATTGGGGGTGGGAACATTTCCATCACTTTGTATATGTGATCTGCATGCCTAATTTCTCAGATTCAGAATTCTACTGATGCTACCACTTCATTTTCAGTAAAAGATATCTGTTCTCTAATTAAGGAGTCTAAGTATTTCTTTCTTGAATTTTGAATGGAGCACCACCTGACATTATTCTGAATCTGATTCACCAGCCCACCCGGAGAAAATATCCAGTTTCTTCCGAGGGGGTCGGAACATCATGTCATCTCCAGTGAGTGATCAGGAAGACCTGGGCGCCATCGGAGGGCAACCTTCTTTACTGATACCGGAGGTACCAGGAGCTGAGTTGTTAGCGGAACTCAATCTGGAAGAGATCCCAGCTGTGAAGCCCAGGTGGTCCTTGGGGGTTGGCTGGAAGGATCCAGAAGAGCCCCCCCTGGAATCACCACCACCCGATGGCGTAGAAGAGAGGAGCCATGGCAAGAGAGGGAAAAGAGAGATCTTTTACTGGACCAAGCCAGGCAACTCCTCAATGAGGCATTTGGACAACCACACGCTGCACAAAGGTATGAAGGGGAGGGGGGCAGCCTCAGCCAGAGGCAGCCAAGCAGCCCCCACCCCCATAAATCAACCTGAGCCAGCACAGCAGCCAGCTGCAGCCCCGGGGCCCCCAACGGGAGGTGTGATTTCTAGAAGGCGTAGAGCTCTCAAGCTGCCTCCTTTAGAAGTGAAATATGGGGGAAATGCCAAAGACTTGGGTTTCTTCCTAGCACAAGTTTGGAGCTATATGGAAGAATACGGGGAGGAATTTACCTCAGAAGCAGCCAAAGTGAGATGTGTTACCAGGGCTCTGGAGGGAATAGCTGCAGAGTGGATGGTGACTCTGTATAATGATAACTCCCCCCAACTGCTGAATTATAACGTATTCATGACTGCGCTGCGGGCAAGATTTGAAGACCCACTGGCAGAGCGAAAGGCCAGGATCAGGATGAAAACTATAAATCAAGGGAGGAGGTCAGTGGCCGATTATACCCAAGAGTTTAGACAGCTGGCGTGCCATATCCGAGGCTGGTCCCAGGGAGCCCTGATAGAAGCATTTAAAGATGGTCTAAATGAAGACGTATACCAGAGATGCATTGCCAGAAGGGACCCCAATGACTTGCAGATGTGGTACTTGCTGGCAGAAGAGGTGGAAATAGATTTGACCCGAAGCAGACGCCGGGGGGCTCTGGGTGGAGCAAGCCTTCCCCCCCACATTTCCAAGAGGCCCCAAAGCCCCCGAAGGGAGGAGTGATGGCAAGACCCAAAACCATTGCCTGTTTCTGATGTGGGAAAGAAGGTCACCGGGCTGCGGACTGCAGTTTCAAGCTGGATCCAAAGGGGGTGCCAAAAGGAGGGAGGAAACCTGAAAACCCCCCAGTGAGGACTCGCCAAACTGTGCTAAAGGTGAGGGAGGTTGTAGAGGTCGCCCCTCCGGAAGGAGAGGAGCTGGGACCTCCGACCTCCTCTGAGGAGAGTGAATCTGACTCGGAAGACGACTTCCTGGTAAGTCCAAACAAGGGCCCCATGACCATTCCAGTAAAATTGAGGGTACCCACTTCAGGGACCGAAGGGGAGAGGCTAGCCTTACTACACTCTGGGTGCACGAGGTGTGTAATCAACACGAGAGTAGTTGAGGAAATGGGCCTAAGACTGAAAACTTTAAAAACGCCCATAGCCTTTTGCCAATTGGACAGATCAGTGGCGGGAGGCTGCCCTGCACGTTTCATAATGGAACCCCTAGAAATGACCATGTGAGAGCATAAAGAGACTCTGTATTTTATTGTGGCCCCTGGGATGGAGCAACCGTTAATACTGGGATTGCCATGGCTCCGGAAGTGGAACCCCCACGTGAACTGGAGGAAGGGGTCGTTGCGCATACGCACCAATCAGCAACCAGAAAGGGAGGGGCGATCTCAGCCGAAGCTTCAGAATCTGGTTGAGTTAGCCTCCACAGGTACCGAGAACTTGGAGGGGGAGGAGAAAATTCCGAAGGAATATTGGGATTTAAAGGAAGTGTTTAGTGAAAAGGCCTCAGATGAGCTCCCCCCGCATCGGTCAACAGATTGTAGTTTTGAAATTTTACCTGGGGTGAAGCTCCCGAAACCGAAGCTATATTCGATGACACCACGGGAATTAGAAGAGCTGAGATCGTTTATCGACAAAAATTTGGAACGTGGTTTCATCCAACCCACCAGACCCCGGGTAGCGGCCCCAGTGCTGTTCCGTGAAAAGAAAGATGGCTCCAAGCGCTTGGTAGTTGACTATAGAAACCTGAACGCAATTTCCGTGGAAAACGTGTACCCCCTTCCCCTGATGAAGGACAGGCTGGCCCACCTGACTAAGGGGAAAATTTTCACAAAGCTGGACTTGAGAGAAGCGTACTACCGAATTTGAATTAAGGAAGGGGATGAGTGGAAAACCGCTTTTAACTGCCCGATGGGTTGTTTCCAATTCAACGTTCTCCCATTTGGCCTACAGGGGGCTCCAGCCATATTCATGCAGATGATCAATCAGGTGTTACATGAACATTTATACAAGGGGTTTTTGGTTTACCTTGTTGACATCCTTATCTACATAGAAACTTGGGATGAACATGTGAAATTAATGCGGTCACTTCTACAGAAACTGCGAACCACTAAGTTGTATGCTAAACTGTCCAAATGTGAGTTCCATCAAGAGAAAATCGACTATTTGGGGTATTGCATTTCACACGAGGGCATTGAAATGGATCCAGGGAAGGTGCAGGCTGTGTTGGAATGGGCCCCCACACGCACCCGAAAACAACTTCAAAGCTTCTTGGGATTCGCCAATTTTTACCGGCAATTTATCCCGTCTTTTGCTAAGATAGCAATGCCTATCACCAATCTCTTAAAAACTAAGGGGTAGGTGAAGCCAAGGCCTAGCAAGCCGCTGGAGTGGTCCATGGAGTGCCAAGCCGCCTTTGAAAAGCTGAAACGACTGTTCGCTGCAGAGCCAGTGCTAAGGCACCCGGACATGGATGCTCCTTTTGTGATCCAAGTCGATGCGAGTGATGTGGCCATTGGAGCGGTATTACTTCAAATCAACGAGAAGGGAACTTTACAACTCCCATAAACTAACTGAAACCGAAAGAAGGTGGGCCATCTGGGAAAAAGAAGCTTTTGCAGTTCACTGGGCTCTATTGACTTGGAGTCATTTCTTGGAAGGAGTGAAACACCCGTTTGAGGTATGGACCAACCATAAGAATTTGGAGGCCTTAAAAACGCCTCGGAAACTGTCCCCTAAACAAGTTCACTGGGCCCAGTACTTTAAGCGGTTTAACTTCTCATTGAAGTACATTCCAGGGGGGAAGAATTTCATGGCGGATGCTTTATCTAGACTGCCTCAATATAACAGTGTTCGCCAGGAGGTGATATGGCCGATTGTCTCAACCAGACAGCTAGCCGCTCTAGTGGTCACTAGAGCTCAAAAGAAGAAACAAGAAGTGGATTTATTAAATGATTTGATGGCACAATTAAAAGAAGCCCTAAAACTTGATGATTGGTTCCTGACTCATTCGAATAACTGTACAGTTAGAGATGGTTTAGCCTGGATGGGAACAAAGTTGTATGTACAAGAGACACTGAGAAGCCAAATATTACAACAAGGTCATGACTCTAAATCGGCTGGCCATTTTGGATTCGTGAAAAACTTACACCTCGTTAAGCAACAATTCTGGTGGCCTACGTTGAAGAAAGACATTGAAACTTATGTGGCTAGCTGCTCAATTTGCGCATCAGCAAAGAGGCCTCCTGGTAAGCCAGCAGGACTGTTACAAAATGTGGCTAGTCCAACGGCTCCATGGAAGGAAATCTCTATGGACTTTATAGTAGAATTACCCGAGACCACCGGAAACACGGTTATTTGGGTGGTAACCGATTTGTTTTCCAAACAAGCACACTTCATACCTTGCTCTAAGATTCCCTCTGCAAAATCGTTGGCTAAACTGTTTATACTACATATCTATAGACTACATGGTGTTCCCAAACGTATAATTTCTGACTGAGGGTTTCAATTTACCTCGAACTTTTGGAGGGAGTTCCTGAAGTTAATAGGCTCTGCCCAGGGCTTAAGCTCTGCCCACCATCCCCAAACCAATGGGGCTTGTGAGAGAACTACCGCAGTGCTAGAACAATACCTTAGATGTTACATAAATTATCAACAGGATAATTGGGCTGACTTATTGCCATTTGCCGAAGTGGCATACAACAATTCTGTACATAGTAGTACTGGATTCACCCCATTTAAAGTGGCGTCAGGGCAAGATTTTGTACCCATACCTGAGCTTCCTCGTGAAAGACCTAACATCCAGTCATTAGACGAATGGATATCTCAACTCCAACTTAATTGGCCAGTCGCTCGTAAAGCATTAGATGACGCACATCAATCTCATAAGAAGTTTGCAGACAAAAAGAGAAATCCACAGAAACCTTATCAAGTGGGTGACAAAGCGTTCTTGTCCACCAGATACCTACAAACCACTCAAAAGTCGAAGAAACTTGGTCCTAAATATGTGGGTCCTTTCACGATTGAACGGATCGTAAATCCTGTTACAGTCCAATTGGAACTACCGAAAACTCTTCGACGAATCCATCCAGTTTTCCATGTTAGCTTGTAAAAACCTGAACACACTTCTGGTTTAAGACCAACCCAGACTGATCCTCCTATACCATTGCTGATTGAAGGTGAACAACATTTTGAAGTTAAAGAAATTCTGGACTCTCGTAAACGGAGGGGTCGGCTCCAATATCTCGTAGCTTGGAAACACTTCCCTTCTTCCCAAGCTGAGTGGGTCAATGAAAAGGATGTTAGAGCCCCTAAGCTGATCAAAGACTTTTGCACAAAGTATCCTGATAAACCCTAGAAATGTACCTAATTATTAATTAGTATCTTTTATGTTTCTTTTTCTCTTGCGGGACTAACGTCTTTTTTCTAGGAGGGCCGAATGTCAGCCTTCAAGATCTTCGACTATTGCTTTGCATCTTTTGGCTGCCATAAGTAACGGGGGGAGGAGGGGGTAAGTCTGGGAAGAGAGCTGGAGGTTTTACATTCTAGTGTTGTGTAAATGAGGTGGGGGGGAGTATAAATTCCTGTTTAGGTTTCTATTTCTCGCTTAGCTTTCTTTTCTCTGCACAGCTGCAAATCTTTATCAAAATATACCAAGGTCAATGGACCGAGGCCTCATCACCACCTGAAGATGTCCACATTATCATATTCACAACTTTTAATTGGAAGAATCATTTGAACTATTGGGGGTGGGAACATTACCATCACTTTGTATATGTGATCTGCGCGCCTAATTTCTAAGATTCAGAATTCTGGAATTCTTTCCATTTTTCCTTTATTTTTCGATACTGAATGCATATTATTTCTGCATCTAGTTATTGGTAGTTTTCTCTCATTCCTTCTTAAATTGATATCTATTAAGAATTGCTTAAGAAAGTGAAATATTAATCAAAAGAAAAGAAGGAAATAAAGAAATAGAGAAAGGAAGAAAAGGTCCTAGAAATTAAAAAAACATTTTCTGATTTTCTTTTCAACAGATAATTTTTCATTTCTGCAAAATCTACATTTTTCACAATCTAGTCCTGCGCCGTGGGAATTCCATAATTCTTCCATCATTAGGCATACAATACTCTTGCTGCAGTTACCATATATAATATCCATCCACTAAGGATCTTTTCTAATTGATTGCTCAGATGTCCCAATAAAAAATAATTCTGGTTTCTTCATAATTTTTAACCTTTCAAATTCTTTGAATTATTGTTTCAATTTGCATCTAAAATTTCCTAGCTTTCTCACAAGTTTACTCTGCATGATAAAATGTTCCCCCATGCTTTTTACTATTCCTGCAGTTGGTTTGAAATATATTTACATATTTTTGATAACTTGTCTGGTGTTATATCATTTTGTTTTTAAAAAATATCTTAAATTATAACAGTGTGTAAACTGAATCTCTATTTAACAGTCAACAGTGCATTCAGTCACACAAATTTAACCTGTTCATCTTCTGTTTGAAATGTTTAAAACTATATATTTTTGTTATTACATGTTTATCATTTGTACATAATTCAGTTACAAATTCAGTTTTGGGTTATTCTTCATATTATCTTTATTCTTGCTGTTGTATTAAGATTTTAGACTTTCAATCTCTCTCTGTCAGTCTTTGCCTATTTATCCCCTCCAATAATTAATAATTGGAAGTCTGACCTATTATTCCACATGAAATATAGAATCATACAGACAGACACCCACAATGACACATAAAATGAGCAACTATGACTGTTAACAAATGGAGTAGATGCTCAATTGCTGGAGATGTTTATATGGCCCACATGTCCACAATAGAGATTTAATTGACATTTAACTCATTGTATGAATAAGATTCTGACATTCATTCAAATGGGATTCACACATCTAAGAAATGTCAATTCATTTAATTGGTGGTACAGAATAAAATTGTCAAGCTTATCTCATTTTTACTTCAAAGTCAACATTTCTGCATTTTTCTATCCATGCTGATGACCTTAATGGGCATAAAAGTAATAGAAGGGAAGAACCATCCTCTCTTCTCCATCCTCAGCCCAACTCTGCTAAGAGGATGTCAAGAAAAGCAGATGCTTCTTCTTCAAGGTCAAGAAAACAGAATGTATCTACTGATTACTCATTTGAGAATTTCAAATCAGGTTCATCAGCTGAAAAGGATGAACCAAGGATGAATTGAGACAGAAAGAGAGAGAAACTAGCAGATCAAAGAGATCATTCATTGTAAGAGAGGCAGCTAAACTTTAGCACTTAGGGTGGAATGGAGAGGACCTAATTCTGTGCAGAAACTTTGACATACTGAGAAATTTGAGTCAAAGGAGATTTGTTGAAGCTCAATGGTAGAAGCGTTGTCCTTGTTCCAGAGACAATACCACTTGGCTTGTAATAGTTCTGAGGGTGCACCTCATCTCTATTCAGAGTCAAGATGCATTTGGCTCTGAAACTTGCCAGAACTTTGTGAGGAAGCAGAAGCAGCAGAAGCAGCAACATGATTTGTGTTCCTGATGGAGTCGCCATCCTTACTTTGAAGACAAAGTGATAGGAAGAGGTGGAAGAAGGCAAAGCCCTCTTCCAAGACAGAAGCTCCAGATGTTTTCTAATTCTGACAGAATCTGTACAAGCCTTCATATCTGCATCCCCTGCCTGTCCTAAAAGCTTTCAAGGTTCTCTATTTCTCCAGGGCCATTTATGGCCCCAAGATTTCCCAGTGCAAAGACATTAGCCAACAAGGCATTGATATGATATCAAAGTGGAAGCATGTTATGGCTGTGTTTGTGTGATATCTGAAGGCAATCCAACATGTCTTTTGAGATTTAGCAACAAGAGAAGAAATAAATCACTATGATTTGGATAATGTCTCCAAGGAGAGACATCATCTTTCTAACCTCTGAGTGAGTCAACAGGCAGATGTCAATTAGGAAGAGTCAAAAATGGGGTGAAACTCTAAAAAGGGGGCAAGGAGTGAGATGGGAGAACTTTCTCCCAAACATGCCTTAGAAAATATCTTGATGCAATCAACTCTCCAAAGAGAATTTTGGAATGAAACTGAAATTTCAATCCTCATGGATATAGTTGATCCTTTTTGGCTGCCTTGTTCAAAGATGGGTGGCTGCAGGAGAGGGATCTGTTCCACTATTGGTTCGGTGATCACATGTGCAGCTTTCCACACACCAGCTGAGCCCTGCAGTGCCAATCAGATGAGATGATAAAGAAGAGTAAAGGGCAGGGGCAGGTGGGAGAGCCGATCCTGCGCTTTTCTCTTTTTTCAGCTGGAGGCTTTTTTCCCCTTCCTCTCAGCTTATTGTTGGAGGCTCTTTTTTACTACTGGGTCAATCGAACTGGGCCGAACCGGTAGCATACTACCACTGGGTGGCTGCTCTTGTTCACATGACTGCTTCTTTTCTCTTATAACATACCAAACAAGAACAAAACCTCTGAAAATTATTTTTTATTCAATATAGACATCAAAAGTTTGACTTCAGGTTCTGCTATTGGGGCATTTCCACTTTGAAAAATGTAGCTTTCTTTCATTCAAAAAAAAAAAAAAAGCTGTTGATTGTTTGTAAATGTGGAACTAAATCATATAAGAAACAAGAAGATGATTATGGTCAGGGATCAGTACAAAAAGAGAAATAGAAAGTATCCAGCAAAATATAAATATAGAGATAAATAACTAAATGGGTAAAATTAGGATAGCATAATATTTTCAGATGTAAAACCTATGAAAGTTGTTGAGCTGCTCTTGGCGACTAAACCTAATAAAATCTACCATCTATCAAACTTGTCTACTTTATTTCATACTCTGCAGTCCTTGGTTAGGTTCATGTAAAGAATCAGTCAGAAAATAAAGAAGGGGAAGTCGTTAATTTTTTGGCATCCAATGTGGCTCAGGGCAGGGCTAGCACAAGAAGATTCTTGGTATCCCTTCTATGAAACCATTGACAACTCATAAAACATTTCCATGCTTGTTTTAGAGTTGCCATGAACAGAAGGGGGGGATTTGAAAGAGCAGTGCAGCAGTTTGGAACCAAAAGTGCATTCCATTCTTGCAAAGATTATAACTAAGCGACCAGAATTTCTGCCACGCAAATCTCTAATTGGAGAATGTGATTGATGACTCTTGGCTATGAATGTGTTTCGTTGGAGCATATGAATTATGATAAACCCAGAGGGGTGGAGGGAAACCAGGGTCAAGGGTGACAGTGAATTATATGTCTTAGAATCGGCTTCATACAGATCATGCTGACATGTTCGCTCCTAATAAATTTTTTGAAGTTTTTGAAGCTTGGCTCAAGGCTCATGATTTAATTAGGGCAACTGCCGGAATCCTGACAATCATATCGTCCTGTTGGACCCACAAAGCAGCCCTTCTCTTTGACATCCCCTGCCTTGTGGAAGAACTGGAGATCCAGGTGGCCCCAACTACCTCATGATTAGGCTAGGCCTGTTATTGTTGTTGTCAATAAAGGAGAATGTTTAAAAGGAGGGGTATTTGGTGCCCTTTGATCTTGGTTGTTTTCTTGAAAATATTTCAGTACGCAAACTAGGTTCCATAATCAGTGCAAGTAACATCAAATAACACCAATGAAGTTACTTAGTTTGGGTAATGAAATGTCGGCAAGAAAACAACAAGATCAGATCACACCAAAGACTCCTGTTGTTGATGTGTGCTTAATGATTGTTTCATCATATTTATATGGCCAGCAATCCCACAGAAAGTGATTCTGGGCATTTTTACTGCAATCCAATAATGTAATAAATATATTTGAAGCCATTTTGGAAGGCAGTTCAGGCTGAGCTTGAGCTACATGTTGTCACGATGGTTCTGATCAATGGAGCATGTGAGAAGAGAACAATGAGAGGTTTGTGAAGACAATTATTCAGAGGATTTTTTGCCTTTTTTCAGTCAGTTTCCTGAGACTGGAATTTCCTGCTCAGCAATGCAAGATGTAGAGGCTTATTTTACCATGTTCAAAAGAGTTGCCACTTTTTGTCAATGGCCTGAGAATGAATAGGTTGCCATATTTAATGGGAAAGGCCTTGGGAGCTTATAGTAGATCTTCATCAAGAGAATGAGTGGATTACTCTCATGACCAAAAGATAATGCTACATAGATATGATATCACTCTCTGTAGGCAAAGGTTTAGGAGCTACACCTATGACAAACACAAAGGGATTTGTGAATGTGGGCAAGGTTGGAAGATCTAGGCAGGAAATGGTTGAGACCAGAGGAAAGAAGCAGAGAAAGAACGGTAGGTGAGAAGGTCCAGTGAAGGGAAGGACCAGACATGATAGCAGTCTTCCAATATTTGAGAGGCTGTCACAGAGAGGAAGGGGTCAAGCTATTTTCTAAAGCACCTGTAGGCCAAACAAGAGACAAAGAATGGAAACTGAACAAGAAGAGATTTAACATGGAAATTACAGTAGGAGAAACTTTCTGACAGTGAGAACAATCAACCAATGGAACAGCTTGCCCTCGGAAGTTGTGGGACCATCATCACTTGAGACTTTCAAGAAGAGATTGGTGTCAGCCTCAACTGGGTACTGGAGAGTCTCGCAGACAAAGCACTTTACTCACAGGCTTGCAGGTGAATTTCAAAGGTTCATTGCAGCAATTCCAATCCTAATTGGCAACAACGGAGATCCCAAATAAAGCTAGCGCTGAGAGCAACTGCCTCTCAGTGCTCCTTATAGCAGTTTCCCAACCCCTCTCAACAAGCCTAACATCTGCCCATTCAGCTAATTATCCCCTGCGCCTGCTCCCTCTGCCTAATCATCCACACCTAATCCTCCTACCCTCAGTCAAAGCCTCCCACAGAGCCGCCATGGCAGTTCAGTAGCCCCTCAGCTAGCATGGCAGTCCTGTCTGTCCAAATCCCCGCTCCAATAGGTGAATGAAGCCTCATAGTTGCAAAGCCTCTGTTAAACAGTGAAGCCCTGTAGTTCTGGAATCGCCGCCCAACAGCTGATTGAAGCTCCGCTCAACAGCTGACTGAAACGTGACATGCCGGAGGAGACGTTGGGTGCGAGCAAAGCGGTAGGCATCTCCTCCACTATCGTTTCATCAATGTGGCGGGCTCCAGGCCCGACACCAACTCCCTTTTTAATTCTCTATATTGTTTTACTGCCAGAAAATCACTTTTCTGAGCTCCGTCTGCATCTACAGCTACTGCCACAGCAGCTACATTCTGTATCTTATATGGAGGGGGTCTTGGACAGCTGGCATATTCCAGTGGGTCCCACTTTCCCTCCTCCTCTGCTTCCTATAAAATTCTCTTACTTGTAGAAGAAAAAGGGTCCACCCACTGAACATGTAGCCAGGGCTCCACATACGGCAATTGCATTTTTAACTTCTTTTTAACAAGAACTTTTCTCAAAGCTCTTATGCAATAACAATCAGATTCTCCAAATTTATCCCACCTATAGTTCAGCGGAATTAAGATAAGCATTGGCCACACCCCAGTGCAAAGCTCAATTATTGTTACTTTATTCAGAAGTTTTGTATAAAGACTTAACCAAGGCTCACTCCATTATTTAAGCAATTCACCCAGAGGGGAGGAGGGTGGAATGGATGGGATCTCTGCATCTGGCTTAGTAAAATATGACCCCATTTAGAAATAGTAACACTCTCCCTTCTAACACAGGAAAGGGAAAAGAGGAAATGATAATGCAGAACAATAGCAGTACAGCACTATCACACACACACACACACACACACACACAGGGCTAACATAAACTTATCAGGCTTAAGAAAAAACCCTTTTTACCCAGTGTTTAAACAACCCTTAAAACAAATTTTAAACAGTGTTGCAACACAGTGGAAAACAAATTATAAGAGCTAGCTCACCTGTATCCTGGTGCACCAGTATCTGGGTTCACTCAGCCTTTACAGGTCATCTCTCCACAGGTCACTCAGAGCAATTTCCCTCCCAAGGGCAAGAGATCCATCAAACTGCTAAATCCACTGAAAGCAGCGGGGGCACCTGCAGCTTTCAAAATCCATCGACATTCAGAGGAAGAAGTCTTGCTCCTGGCCTGACTTCGCCAATTGTTATAAACACCAAAAATTGACACAATGACCAAAGAACCATAAAAAACTTATTTATTCAGAGATTTGCAGAAATCGGAAGAAAGGACCTCATTTCCTGAACATTCAGAATATGAGGACACCAGGCATAGATTGAATATTACATTTATAGGGTTCTGCAACAGGCTACATTCACATCATCCTTCCTGTTTTTCTCTCTTGGTAAGTCCTTAGATTTCTCTGGGTACTTGTCCACTAACTCCTCCCAGAACCTCATCTCTTGGAAACCGCCATTCTCATGGCTTCTTCTTTTCCTGTTTTGAACATCAGCAAGTTTTTAATACAATAGCTCATTAACCAATTCCTTTTAGGTCAGGATGACCCAAAATCATTTCACATATTATCATTGCCAAAGATTTGACATTTCCATGTTCTAGCCAAAAAATTGACATTTCTACAGAACATAATAAACTTATGTTTATAGTTATATAACAGTCCAGTAATATTCCAGTAATTATTGCATAGGTCAGAAATCGGATAAATATGGTGTTACTTATGTTCCTAATTTTCACAGGTGTAATCCTTAGTATGTAATTCTTACATACCACAGAGTGCATCTCTTTGTTGTATGGGGGCCAACTCTCAATATTATTTCAGGGAGTCCCACTAGGACATGCTGAAAAGCACTGCAGAAAGAATTCAATAATTGCTTTGGTCCTAGACTTGATTCTGAATTCTGAAAGAACTATGAAGATGAGATTGAGACCCTCCAAACTAACTCTGAAGTTACCCATCAAGCTTAAAGCAGTCCGCAGCCCATCTAACTAACTATTTTTATTTCTTTCAGTTTTAAATAACATAAGTTGTCAAACAGAGGCAAACAAAGCATATAAACCAATAACAATTTGCAATCAATAATTAAATGTTATGGTCCTAAGAAACAATTTCATTGTCACTTCCCTATTTTTATCATGAGATGTTCCTTAGTATTTAGATCAGGTCTAAGGATGATAATGTAGCACTTGAGGAGGAAGATGCAGCCCAGCAGTCCAGCACCAGAGGCCAAGATGGAAAAGACCTGCACGGCCACCATGTATTTCCCTTTGGTGCTCAGGTAGGTGGGAAGGAAGGAAACCCAGACACTGCAGAAGACCAGCATGCTGAAAGTGATCAGTTTGGCTTCATTGAAGGCCCCAGGCAGGTTCCTGGCCAAGAAAGCCACTATGAAGCAAATGATAGCAAGGAAACCCATGTAGGCGAGGACAATATAAAACATGGTAACAGAGCCTTCATTGCATTGAAGGATGATTTTTCCAGGCTGGGAGTGCATGTCAGAATCAGGGAATGGGGGGGAAATTCCCAGCCACATGACACAAATGAAAATTTGGACACCAGAACAAGAAAGGATGGTAGTGTTGGCCAAGGTCTTTCCTAACCATCTTCTCATCTTGTTTCCTGGTTTTGAGGCCAGGAAAGCCAGCACCACCATGATTGTTTTGGCCAACACAGAAGACACAGCTACTGAGAAGACAATGCTGAACATTGTTTGCCGGAGAAAACAAGTGGCTTTCCTTGGCTGGCCAATGAAAAGAAAGGAGGACAGAAAACAAAGCAAGAGGGAGATCAGGAGGATGTAGGAGAGGTCCCGGTTGTTGGCTTTGACAATGGGAGTTTCAAGGTATTGAAGAAATATGATTAAAACAAAGCCTGTGGTTAGGAACAAGAGTAGGGCAAAGCAGACGAGGATGATGCCCAGAGGTTCTTCATAGGACAGGAAGATTATTCTTTTGGGGATACATTGGACTCGGTTCTTGGTTGGACATTGTTCTTCTGGGCACTTTGTGCATTTTTCAGTATCTGAGAAAAATAATATTTTTTGTTATAGTCTTTCAAATTTCAAGAAAACTTTGAATGAGATGTGATATTGAGAGACAGGAAAGCATCATTAATGGTACATTCTTACACTCCAGCAAAAAGATCCCCAAATATGTACAAACAAGAACAACTAAATAAAATTAAACAATAAAAAACAAGAACAAGAAAATAAAATTAAAAGAAGAAATATCTGGTGCCACAAACTCCTTTGTCAACTTTAAAGCAAAAGTTTGTTGATTGCAACTATTGCTGCTTTTCAGTTGCCACAAAGACAGGGGGGAAGGGAGAGCTACCTGTGGAATGCCAGTTCCAGACTGCAACAAGAAACTGTCCCATGGGAACTCCTGGGAGAAGTAGAAAGTCTCCAGAAGTTTAAAAGGATGGGGACTATTAAATTTCAGGGTGGAGTGGAGTAGGAGCTGCACCAGAAAAGGTAGGCTTCTGAGGACTCATAAAGTGGCAATGTTTTAGGGAACAGACCTTTTTGCATGCCAAAGCATTCTAAGTGTGGTCATCATAGCTTTTATAAAGTGGTACTAATACTTCACGTGATTTTGATTCTATGCCTCTGTTTATACACAACCAAGGATTGTGTTAGCTTTTTTTTTTTTGCTGCTGCCGCATAGTCATGTGGCAATCTTGTTCCACTACCTCCCTTCTCTGACTTAACCAACCAGGTTCTTTCTTTATTTCTTTATTTACTTACTTGTTTATTTATTAAATTTTTGTCAGGTGATGGACATACATTTATCCCAAGAATGTTTAAAATCAGTTGTTGATTTTGATGCTCTCAATAAACTGCTCTAAAAAGATTGGACACAGGATAAAATTTGTCTAATGTGGTTAGATCCATGGAGTTCCTCTTGAGAAGGGTTGCAACACTGCCTACTTCAGGGCAGATGGATAGAGCCCCCTCCAGGGGAAAAAATCATTAATTATCCTGAAATTGAGAGTATCTCCAAACTTTGAAGGCTCTAGAAATCCCTTAAAATGTGATATTTTCCAACAGTCCTGGGGGTCCCCTGACAATACAACCCTGTGTGCTGGATGCATGGTAGGTAGCATCTTGATGTACTTCTCTCTTGATTTCTTATGGGTGTTACCATAAAAGAGGAGCTGACCTGGGGCACTCACATTGCAGCATTGGTCAAAAGGGCCCAGCAGAGATTATACTACCTGAGACTTCTCAGAAAACAACAGCTGAATGAAAAATTGCTGGTAACCTTCTACCATTGACCATAGAAAGCATTTTAACTTACTGCACCTGTGTGTGGTTTGCCAATTGCACAGTGGCAGATAGGACAGCACTCCAGAGGGTTAACGTCATTGCTCAGAGGATCATTGGTTGCCCTCTCCCCTCTTTGGAAGAGCTTCATAGCTCCCGCTGCCTTAAAAAAGTTCAAAATATTCTAAAAGCTTCATCTCATCCTGGGCACCCTTTTTTTGAACTATTACCATCTGGCAGATGGTACAGGACAATAAAAACAAGGACACATAGACTGGAAAACAGGGCAGTATCCCAGGGCAATAGCTCTGTTGAATTATACTGTATAGTACCATGTTGGTGGGTGGGTTTTCAATTCAATGTGTGGAGTGTGAAGGATGTGCATTTGTGTTTATTTTCATGGTCATGATGTGCACTGAAGATGGTGTTTGATTTCATTGTACGAGGTGCAATGACAATAAAGTAAAGTAAACTAAACTTAGCATTTAGTTCTCGTTGTTTTAATTTTTAATTTGTGATTTAATTGTGTACCGCCAAAAGTCACTTTGTGCGAAATAGACAACCTTATAAATATGATCAATAAATTTGAAAAGAAAGAGCCTTAAAGATTAATTGGTGAAGGAATTCAAGAAGAGGAACTGAGTCTGTTATCTGCCAAGTCTTTTTATCCAATAAAAATGGGAAGATGAAGCAATATATTTCCATCCTTTCTAGATTTGGCAACAATTTTAAAGAGATAATGAAATCGACATTGGTATCTATTCGTAGATTGGTCTTTTATTAGTTCTCCTTCCCCCCCCCTTCTTTTTGTTCCTTTTAATCCCAGCACTGTATGTTAGTATTTTTTTTTTCCTTTCAGAACCACAACCATATTCATTTTTGGTTGGTATTATAAGTTTTTATCTCAATATTTAACAATGCAAATTGAAAAGATAAGAAAAGGTGGGAAGTAAATATGCACTTGATGGTTTTATGACGAGTCCTCTGTTTGGTTTTTATTTGTTCTTTGAACCCAACTTCTCCCCCTTCATTGTTTCAGATATTTAGATATTTCAGCTTATAAGAGTTTATGATCTTAATAAAGAGTAATTGATTAAATGTATGATTGATGTATCTTTTGGCCTGTAGTGTAAGGTTGATTTGGATGAGCAAAGTGCATTGATCTAAAATCATACCTCAAGTTACAAGGAATTCATATATTTCTAAGAAAGATAAATATGGAACAACTCATCCAAACTGGCAAAATATTAAAAAAAAGATTTCCTACCCAATTACATCCTTCTTCCTAACTCATCCTTTGAGATCTTTTTCTTTTGCCTCCCATTAGGGAAGAAATTGGACACCATGGAAATTAAAAACAAACCCATCAAACGTATATGACTCTTTAAGATGTATATTGATCAGAGTGCTTTGGATGAATTCAGAAGGTTTCCCTATGGTGTCACCAACCTTCCTGAGTTGAGATGGTCCCCTCTGGACAAGGAACACAATCATAGCAGCAAACTGGTTCTCCTTCTCGAACTTTCTTGACAAATCCTGGCTGACATTTTTCCACACATTTGGACTGAGGCAGAGACTGGAAAGAAAAAGAAAAATGCCAAAGGAAAGAGGTTAATCTCACCATCTATGTAACATGGAGGTAGACAGAAACATTAGCCAAGTAATCTCTGGGCTTCAGATAGAAAAATATGAAATCCCTGACAACTTCCAAATGATTGCAGGAATACAATTGCAGGCGGATGCCTCATTTAGTTCCTCCTTTTTCTTGGGGCCTTTCTACTTAATAAAGTCTGGAGGGATGAAATGAGAAAAAAATTAAACATCAAGTCACACTTAGTTCCTCCTCATAGTGTAATTCACATGCATTCCTCCATTCTTCATATATGCATGATTTTAAAATAAGATATCCACTTATTTTAAATTTTAGACTAAACTTTATTGTAAAAGATGTATTACATTTCTATTCCATTTGTGAACTTTATCAAGATTAACTGACTAATTAAATGATTGATTGATGTATATTTTATACATCAATGCATTTATTTAAAATTGTATTTATTTTTAATTTATTTAAAATACCACATTTTTTGGAGTATAAGATGCTCCAAAGTATAAGACCCACCTACCTTTTGGGGAGGAAAACAAGAAAAAAAAATCTGCCTCTGCCTCCCAGCAATTTGCCTCCTTGCAGCAAACAGCTTCAGCACAGCCTGATTAGCATAAGCAGCTGATTGTCGGTTGGATCAGCCTCCCTACAATCAGTTGTTTCAGGCTGCAGGGATTGACATAGCCTATTGCTGTCTCCGTGTGCCCCATTTTTACCCCATTCCAAGTGGCAGGAATCAGAATGGGCAGAAAATGTAGCACATGGAGGCTGAAAAAGTGTGTCTTATACTCCAAAAAATGCAGTAAATTAAAACTGTGATTAAAAAAGAAACGTCTAATTGGTAAGATGTAGAGTGGTTTCTTCTGGATTGCAAAACTCCTTTTTGAAAACAGTTCAAAATGATCTCCTAGTTAAGATACAAAGGAAAAATTCTTTACAAGTAAAGGCTGTCAACCTTAAACATGATGTTCCTCATCTGTATATTTATTTGATCAATTTATACGGCTGCCATGCTGGTTAATTAAAAGTAAAACTGACTAATTTCTAAAATTATAGTGAGGTGAGATGGAGGTGAAAATGTGTCCATCAAAAAGGGTGAGTCAGGGATCTTCCGATGCACCACGTGGGGTCATGAGTGAGAGCTCTGTGTGGGAAAGTGATATACAACACAAGGTATCCAATACAAGGTACCCGATACAATTAGGTGACACAAGCTAACAGGGAAATGCACACCTATATTCATTATAAGTTTGGAGACTCCCAGAGTGGCTTAAGATAGTTAACAATCCAAATAAACATTTGCATGCAAGGCAGTGGTGGGATTCAAAAAAATTTACTACTGGTACTGTGGGCGTGGCTTGGTGGGCATGGCATGGCTTGGTAGGTGTGGTGTGGCTTGGTGGGCATGGCAGGGGAAGGAAAAGTCTCCCTTCTCTTCCCATTCCTGGGGAAGATTACTGGAAAATCCCATTCCCTCCCCACCCCACTAACCTGCTTTCCAGCTCCATTCTCTTGTGCAGGGCAACAAAAGAAGACCCAGCCAATCAGCTGGGACTCGGGAGGCAGAGAAGAGATGGGGCAGGGCCAGTCAGAGGTGGTATTGGCTGGTTCTCTGAACTATTCAAAATTTCCACTACCAATTCTCCAGAACTGATCAGAACCTGCTGAATACCACCTCTGATGCAAGGGATTTTCAGATGAAGGGCACTCTTAAAAGCCAATACCAAAACCTAAATAACATTTCCCTTGAAATTGTTCTTTATTACTTCTGATATCAGGATTTTTTTTGCACTAAAGTTGTGTTTCAGTACTTCAGTTTTCAGGCCATTATTGTGGTGTGATGGGCAGCAAATAAATTTAATCAATCAATGAATAAATAAGCTCACATCAGACCAGTCATTGTTATATCATGTGAACCGAAAGCCTTGGACCTCCTTGATGGTCCTCCCCAACCATGAGCCTGCAATTTTGGGAGACTCCAATCAGGGCAAGATGAAGTGTCAGGGCTCTAGCATCCACCCCCATTCGAATGGGGCACATTCTCCACTGGTACACATTCAAAGCCAAGTGTCATCAATCATGCTCTCCAGTAATAATCTTGAATGCCAGAAGCTTTGGCCACCTAGCAATTATCTATGAAAGCATTTAAGGAATGTACTACTTCCCCCACTCCCTTTTTGCTGACAACTCTAAAAGACCAGAGAAATATTTGCTTATTCAGGTTATTTCCCACTGGGATCAACAAGACTTCCATCCAATTTTGATTCCATTTCATCAGATTGAGCCCAAACTTGAACTCAGGTCCCGATCCACAGAATTGCCTTCACCTTTGATATTTGAAGAGAAGAAATTAGTGAAACTGAAACTAGTAACACCAAAATCCTCAGCATATGAGGCAGTAGTGGGATCCTACCTTAGACACTACTGGTTCAGTGGGAGATTGTGCGCGTACGCGCAGCCCTAACATATGCACCCCTAAAAGCCAATCAGCTGAGAGGGTAAAGAAGTGACCCTCCCACCCTCCCATGCACTTTTCAGTCTTTTATCCTCTCAGATGATCTTCGGAGGATTGTTTTTTTACTCTCAGCTGATCCGAGGCATTTTTTTTTTTTTTACTACAGGTTCTTGTAAACCGGTCCAAACTCTCTCACCGGGTTTATGGAGATATTAAACTGCATATAAAATGGCAGAGATTTGTGTCCTAAGTAATAATCACTCCAAATCACATTTTGGAAATAGCTGAATCAGGTTATAACAGTATTCAGCATTATAGCATCTCTTGGTTAATAGATCTGAAAACTCCCTATCTGTCTAAGAAAATTATAGATGTTTTACTCCACACATTCAATTCCCAGTCAAGATTACCCACCCTTTTGACTAGATTTAGCCCACTTGAAATGGATTGTAAGTCTTTGGCGGGGGGGTTGTATCAATATTTTCCTCACCTTGTTCAGCAACTTTAGCTGTGACAAAACATCTTGGTTGATTATAATTCTCTGCCTTTCAAAACTCCCCAATTCCTTGTTGATGGGATCCTCCCTGGGCAGAAACACCCTACTAATGATCCGCAGATCTGTTGCTACGTCTCCATTTTGGTCCAAATACACTTTCAACAAAGAAAGATTATACAATTCATTCTTCTTTAAATATGGATGGAACTAGAGTGGAAACATTGATGAATTTTAAGAAATCTTGTTTTCTTAACTCACACCCTCTTTTTACATTTTAATCTTTCTTCTACAATTGTTTAACTTGAAAATATTGTGAGTTGGGAGAAAAAGTGTTGCCATTGTCTTCAAAGCTAAAGAACAAAGGTTTAGTAATAGTTATAAATTGTGTGTGTGTGTGTGTATGTATATATATGACATGGGAAAATACCCGAACAAAGCTGAATACCATACATGTAAGTACCCACGAAAACTTAAGAAAACATATATATCTTTTCACGGGTACTTACATGTATGGTATTCAGCTTTGTTTGGGTATTTTCCCACGTCATTATAGTTGTGCTTTTAAAGTTGTAGCAACATTTCGGCAGAATCTCATCTGCCATCATCAGGCTTCTGTATTGTGTTCATCTGTGAATCAGACTTTTACAGTTGTTTCAGAGATTTCAATAGAGATTGAAAAAAGACCTGAAAGCATGAAGAGATGATTCCACCAGACTATCAATTATTTATAAGCCTGCACTCACAAACAAACAAATTTCCACACCACAAGCCAGGCAAACACCTGGGCATAAACAGATCCCCCCGGATATCTCCAGCTCAAACACACCCCAACCAGGCACCCAGATGAAACCTAGCTTCCTAACAAATGATAGCCATCCATTTACTCAGAGCCAAGCTGCACTAAAGGCCTCCAATAAAGGAACACAATGTTGCCAGCCAATCAAGACACAAAAAGAGCCACAAAACAGACAGAAAATATTAGAAACACCAATCAAGCAGAACACGGCAAACTCCAAGACCAATAAACACAGACCAAGACTCCCAACCAATCAGGATGAAGAAAAACCCATTCTGGCACAGCAGTAGGCTGCCCCAAATTTAAAACTGAAACGGCTGTGATAGTCTGACTCACAGACGAACACAATAGAGAAACCTGATGATGGCAGATGAGATTCTGCTGAAACGTTGCTACAACTTTAAAAGCACAACTACAATGACGTGGGAAAATACCCGAACAAATCAGGCTTCTGTATTGTGTCCGTCTGTGAGTCAGACTTTTACAGTGGTTTCAGATTTAAATTTGGGGCAGCCTATTGCTGTGCCAGAATGGTTTTTCTTCATCCTGATTGGTTGGGAGTCTTGGTCTGTGTTTATTGGTCTCGGAGTTTGCTGTGTTCTGCTTGATTGGTGTCTCTAATATCTTCTGTCTGTTTTTGTATGCACCCTGTTTTCTGTATGCACCCTGACTAAAATATTGACAGCCAACGGCTTCCACAAAAACAAAACCACCAACTTGATCCACAAAAACACACTGAGACATAATAGAGACCCAGAAGATGAACAGACCCATGGAACAGCTGTCCTGCCCTACATAAGAGGCACTACAGACAAAATTAGTAAGATACTATACAGACACCACATCAAGACTGCCTTCAAAACAGACAGAAAAATAGCAGCCATCCTCAGAAACCCCAAAGACAAAATTGACCTGGAAAACCAAGGCATATACAAAGTCCCCTGTGCATCATGCCCGGCCACATACATTGGACAGACCAATAGAAGAATAAGCACCCGCCTGGATGAACACAAAAATGCAGTCAAAAAGCTGGAACACACTTCCTCACTAGTCCAACACATGGAAGCCACAGGTCATAGCATCAACTTCAATGGCACCAAAACCCTAGCCACTATAGAAAACCCTAGCCACAGAATCATCAGAGAAGCCATAGAGATTGAAAAAGACCAGAAAGCATGAATAGAAGAGATGATTCCACCAGGCTGTCAATCATTTGGAAGCCTGCACTCACAAACAAAAAAATCTCCATACCACAAGCCAGGCAAACACCTGGGCACAAACAGATCCCCTGATACCTCCAGCTCAAACACATCCCAACCAGGCACCCAGATGAAACCCAGCTTCCTAACTAATGATAGCCGTCCATTTACCCGAAGCCAAGCTGCACTAAAGGCCTCCAATAAAGTAACACAATGCTGCCAGCCAATCAAGATACAAAAGAGCCAAAAAACAGACAGAAGATATTAGAGACACCAATCAAGCAGAACACAGCAAACTCCGAGACCAATAAACACAGACCAAGACTCCCAACCAATCAGGATGAAGAAAAAACCATTCTGGCACAGCAATAGGCTGCCCCAAATTTAAATCTGAAACCACTGTAAAAGTCTGACTCACAGACGGACACAATACAGAAGCCTGATGATGGCAGATGAGATTCTGCTGAAACGTTGCTACAACTTTAAAAGAACTACAATGACGTGGGAAAATACCGAACCAAGCCGAACACCATATATATATATATATATATATATATATATATATATATATATATATATATATATATATATATATATATATATATATATATATATATATATATATATATATATTCATGGATTTTCATGGGTACAGGTATGCAGGTCTTGGCATGTTTGGGTCTTTTCCTGTGTAAGATTGAGAGCATCTTGGCAACATTTCGATGAGGTCCCACTCATAATCTTCAGGCTGGGGATTTCAGCTTCGTGCTTGTGCAAGCAAAGCGTGATCAGAGCTGACGTCTCCCTATATATACTGGTGGAGATGTTGGCTGTGTTTTCATTTCTTGATTGGTTGATGGAGTTGATGTTTGCCGATTGGCTGGATTTTCATAAGAACATGTGTGGATCTGTGTCTATCAGCATCCTGTGTTTTAATGACCTGGGTAATGGGCTGTGTGATGACCTTCTGAGTTTTATTGTTTTGACCTCTTGGGTCTTGTGCTGTAATCTCCTTGGTTGTAATGACATCGTAAATCACTGATTCTCATAAATCACCAAACCGGTAGTTAACCCTGTTGGATCCCACCCTTGCTTGTTGGGACCCCATACCTGCCATGGATGCACCCTCTGAGCCCCCAAACTCTCTTCTCCCTTCTTTCTTCCCCTTTTGGAATTGGACACAGAATGTAATGTGTGGGCCAGAATCTTAATGACACTGTACGTACTGCGATCATTTTTGATCTGCTTCCTATTCTTTTTCTCTTGGGTCTCCAGTGGTGCTTTCTGGGTGCATCTTCTCCGGCCTTTGACAGAAAAGACGTATTTTGAAATAGCACAATGAAAATACTCATCTTGAAATTCAGGTTCCACAAAGAAAACACCTTTATAGGCATCATCTTTTTGCCAACTTTTTTTTCCACTTAGAAAGAAAGCTCCAAATACTATGGACGTACTTGTAATGCCTGTTTTCTTTTATTGAATATCCTCCAACCACTGTAACGATCCAGACTTTCCCTTGAATAGGTTCTGGTAAATGCGTAAGTGTTAAATGGAAATGAAAAATTCTGTCAAAAATGGACTCAAATTCTATGAAATGAACAAAGACATTGACTTGTTTCCACATAGAGAGGGCATTCCTGAGGGCTGCTGTATTTCCAGCCACTGAGAATTGTTGTGATATAACAACAAAAATTGCATTCCTCACAAGCATAGGGGTAAAAGTTCTCATGAAATTTTCTCCCTTCTCTGTGTCTGGAGCAAAGAGACCAATCAAAGTCCATCCAAAATGGAGGAGCAGTTGGACAATTGCTGGGTACTGAAAACCTTCTTTGGGGAGCATTGGATGGAAAAAAGGGAATCGACTTTTATCACTCAGAGCCTCTGAAGCAGTTTTCTCACTGATCTGAAAAAATCAACAAAGAGTGCTGTGTTATATTTGGGGTCCTACCAAGTCCCAATTTTTAGCTTTCAATGAATCCAACTTTTTTCTCATGCACATATTAGAACAGTTTCTTCTTGATTAGTCATTAGGCCATATCATTTTTTTTTGTTTTTTTTCCTCTATTTGTAAAAAGACAGAGAGATTGCAGTACCTATGTCAATTGTACATTCAAGAATGGTTTAGTTGAAATGTGTTTGTTCTAAGCATTTGAGATTCTTATAGTTTCCATATCATTAATTTTGTAAAAAAAAAAGCATGTCCTAATTTTATAAATTGTAAATAAATCCCAATTCAGCTCTCAGGGCAGCAATTGGAAGACTACTCTACTCATTGCAGAATACCTTATGCCACCAGACTTGAAATTCTAGATCTAGAAAACTAGAACTACGCCGCCTTCAGAACAATCGAAGTATAGTATATAAAATCATACATTGCAATGTCCTACCTGTCAATGAATACTTCAACTTCAACCATAACAATACAAGAGCAAACAATAGATACAAACTCAAGGTAAATCACATCAAACTTGATTGCAGGAAATATGGCTTCAGCAACAGAGTGGTCAATGTCTGGAATACTCTACCTGACTCTGTAGTCTCTTCCCCAAACCCCAAAAACTTTAACCTTAGGCTTTCTACTATTGATCCTTTCCTAAGAGGTCTGTAGGGGAAATTCATAAGCACACCAACATGCCTACCCTCCCTTTCCTATTGTTCCTTTTATTTTTCTTATATGTATCCATGTATACATATCTATGTTTTTACTTATACTATTATCTTATAAGCAATTGACAAACCAAATAAAATATATAAAAAATAAACATTTTAACCATCCTTAGGATTCTTCTCAGATGATGTGATTGGATTTGTTCTAGAAGTGGTATGTGTTAGGAATGTAAGTAACCTAACAGGGAAATATATAAACCAGGATAGACATTTTAATACTGTCTCTTTAAGAGAATCCTAAAAGCGTAATTGGGTGTGGTTTGTCAAACGACCATAAGATGGAGCCAGAAACCTGGGTTGTTTTAGTCTTAGTCTCAGAAGAGAGTGTGAGTTAGTCTCTGTTATCTTCTGTTGGAGAATATTGCCATTCCTTCTAATTGACTGATATTTCTGGATTTGATGGAAGTCTGATACTGAACTGTTTTTGACACTGGACTTTGTTATTGGATTATCCCTGGACTAAAAACTGACTGATCTTACCTGTGAATGATTTTGGACTGCTTATTTTGAACTTTGCTTAAAACCTTTATTGGAAGTAAAAACCAACATTTACTGTACAGTGTATCTCTGTGTGTATTATTCAAACACTACTCTCTAATCCGTCTCCCTGTATGCACTCATTCCCCTAACAGGGAATATACCTCAACACTATAAATTAAATCCAAAAATTCAGCTCAATATAAGTACATGGTGGTAATATTGGGCTTTTGTACTTTAATATTTCAGGCTAAGGAGGCTGCATAGATATGCTTTTTTAAAAATTCTTATAACAGTGTGTTCACTTGTACCTTTGGGCTAAATGGCCTCTTTTAATGTTGAAGGAAAAAAGATCTAGTCACTGAAAGAAATACACCAAGGTAAGGAAAAGTGTGAACTTGCTCTATCATACCATCAGACTTCAGAGGATAATTAGGACTGCAGAAAAAACAATTACTACCAACCTGCCTTCCATGGAGGACCTGTATACTGCACGAGTCAAAAAGAGGGCTGTGAAAATATTTACAGACCCCGCACATCCTGGACATAAACTGTTTTAACTCCTTCCCTCAAAATGACTGACTCTATAGAACACTGCACTCCAGAACAACCAGACACAATAATAGTTTTTTCCTGTCCAACTATTTACAAAATCTACAGTACTATTACTGTTAGTCTTCTCATCACTCCTTATCACCTATCTCCTGCCATGTGTGACTGTATGACTGTAACTTTGTTGCTTGTATCTTTACAATTTATATTGACTGTTTCCTAGTATGATTTGATTGCTTATTGTACCCTTTGACTATCATTAAGTGTTCTACCTGATGATTCTTGGCTCTTGACGAATGTATCTTTTCTTTTATGTACACTGAGAGCATTTGCAACAAGACAATTCATTGTGTGTCCAATCAGACTTGGCCAATAAAAGAATTCTGTTCTGTTCTGTTCTGTTCTATTCTATTCTATTCTATTCTATTCTATTCTATTCTATTCTATTCTATTCTATTCTATTCTATTCTATTCTATTCCATTCCATTCCATTCTATTCCTATTCCTATTCTCTCCCTCTCCCTCTATTCTATTCTATTCTATTCTATTCTATTCTATTCTATTCTATTCTATTCTATTCTATTCTATTCTATTCTATTCATCATCGAATAGCCCTATATGGCAATATGTCATTTCCCAAAGACCAGAAATTTTGACATTGACTTATCAGTAATCAGATAATTCTTATGAGAATAAGAGCCAAGTTTTCTTAACAATACATGAAACTCAAATGTAAATGGGCAGCATACTTTTCTTACCATTTGGTAACGATCAGTCCTACCTCTCTCTCCATTTATCCTAAAAGAGGGGTCCCCAACCTATGGGCCATGACCCACTAGTGAGCCATGAGGGGTTTGCAATTGGGTCATGAAAATGGCCAGCAAGTGCATATGTGCACACACTCATCCTCACGTGTGTGAGTAAAGGGAAAGCACATGCACACATGCTGTATCCTATCTCTCTATGAACCATCTCCTCTACCCTCCCAATCTTGAAAGCTGAAAACATTGGGGAACTCAATGTTCCCCTAAACACACTCTCAAACAAATGAATGAAGAACATGGAATAATTGAGATAGAAGGGATTTTTGAGGTCTTTTAGTCCAACTCTCTGCTCACAGAGCAGATCATATACCATTCCAGACAAAATGAATATACAGCTATTTTTGAAAGCCTCCAGCAATGGAGCATGCACAGCTTCATAACACAAGCTGTTCCACGGATTAATTTTTCTCACAGTGCTTGTAGAAAGGGCTTTGAGCAGGATCAGCATTCTGAGTTCCATTTTAAGAGCAATCAGTTTCTTCCATGATATTAATATGTTTACTGTGTCAAATGCTGTGAAAGCCGCAAACCATCATTTCCTCTGACTGATATTTTTATTCTGAGAGGTTTCAGGGCAATGCAACCACCAATAGTGGATCAAATCTGCTTAAAATCTGTTGGTGCTTCTACAAGGAACTTTTCATCTACCACTCTCAATTCTATTCAGAATAGAATAGAATAGAATAGAATAGAATAGAATAGAATGGAATGGAATGGAATGGAATGGAAGGGAAGGGAAGGGAAGGGAAGGGAAGGGAAGGGAAGGGAAGGGAAGGGAAAGGAGGAGAAGATAAGAGAAGAGTTGGAAGGGACCTTAAAAGTCTTCAAGTCCAACCCTCTGCTGAGGCAGGAAACCCTACATCATTTCAGACAAATGGTTGTCCACTATTTTCTTTAAAAAAAATACTGGTGTTGGAGCATTTACAACTTCTGGAAGCCAGTTATGGGAGAATTCAAGTCAATACAATTGTCAATAGTGGATCGCATCTGCCTAAAGACTGCTGGTTCTTCTACAAGGAATGCACTTTTCATCTACCTATCTCAACTCTCTTCAATGGGAAGCTGGCATGTATTTAAGCCTAGATAGATAGATAGATAGATAGATAGATAGATAGATAGATAGATAGATAGATAGATAGATAGATAGAGATATGATATAGAGATAGATAGATACTCTGAGATAGAGTAGAGTAGAGTAGAGATAGATAGATACTCTGAGATAGAGTAGAGTAGAGTAGAGATAGATAGATACTCTGAGAAGCACAGAGCTGAATATGATGAATGAGACTTCATCGAAATGTTGCCTAGATACTTCCAATCTTACGCGGGAGAAAACCCGAATAACCAAAGACCCACATAGATAGATAAATATATAGATATGATATAGAGATAGAGATAGATAGAAAGGTAGATAGGTAGACAGAGATAGAGATAGATATGGATATAAACTAAAATAGGCATGGAAGAACCTGCAAATAGAGGGTCCCACCTGTTGGGATATTGTTGTATCAATCCCCAGCCATGAAACCTACAATGGATATAGTGAAAAGCAGCTTTTGAATTCTATAATGAAGATATGGTTTAATCTATCATCAAACACTACACCCCATTCACTTTGCTAGATAGGGGAACACAAAAACAAACCTGTGGAAATTTGTAGGCACCTGCTAAAGTTGACATCTGGATGGAGATGTCTCTGTGAGCTTTATCAACAAGTGCCAAAAGGTTGTCCTTCCTTCCACAGCTGTAGTTGTGAACATTGGCTTCTCCGGTAGACAGCATGTCCAGCAAGGCATCTGAAGTGCTGAGGGTGTTATCATAGTTGTCATGGATGTTGCAGCCAAGTGTGAGATTGTGCGTGTGCTGATAATTTTTATTAAAAACTTCAATATTGAAAATCACACGTAATATGGATTTCTTTTCATGAGATAAACTAGTGTAAAACTATTCTCATATTAGTATTAACAGCAGCAGCAGCAACAATAAAATACTTTTTCTCTATTTAATCCATTTTCTTCTCCACAAGCTAACTAAATCTTAAGCTATTATTGATCCAAAACCAGGCGCAAATCATAATCACTCATCATCCTTTAATGTTGTGAGTGTGGAGAAGATAGAATGCATATAGTTTTCCAAAAGGGTTAAAATCAGAAATATACCATTATTTGTAGAAGTACTAATTTTCATCAGTGCAGTAAACAGTTTGAAGAAGAATTCAGTCATTAAAGTAGAACAATCCTAAAAGATACAGGATTTTTGATAAGTGACCCAGAAAAGCTGTTCTGAAAAGAGGCATCCTCTGTTCTTATAAAAAATCAAGCATTGAATATCAATGAGAGGTTATGAAAATATGAAAAGGACCTCGGCAGGGGAATCTACAACAATCACTACTTTCAATAAAACTCACTACTCAAGTCATGAATTGAGGATTGAACAGGGAAACATAAATAATGTGGGCTTTTTTCAGGTTTTATTTGCCTCATGTTTTGATTTGAACCTCTCCCAGAAAATAAGACAAAAGAGATAGAGACTGTGGAAATCAAAAGGGTTCAAGAAATTAGTCAGGTCCTGCAATATAAAAATGAGTAAAATAAGATGAAGGAGAAAGAAGAGTGTTAGAGCTGCAAATGGAGGGAATGAAACTCCATCACAATGAATGACTTACAACTGAATCTGCCTAGAAGGAGCCCTGTTGAAAGGTAATGTTGCATGTGCTATTGTTGATGGAGAGATGACTACACCAATGAGAAGATCGCCTGGCCTATAATAGCTCCATGGCTTTTCTCCATCCTGGTTGTCCAAACTCAGTGGGCACTTCATTCTCAGCTTCCCGGAGACCGGCTGGGACATGAGTAGAAGCAAAAGCAGAAGCAGGAGATCCATAATTCCTGGGGCTGAATCAATCTCCTTCCTATTTTTAAAGAAGAATTAGCAGAATTCAAAGCACTCTCACAGGATAGAATATCCTCTGGCTTTTCTGATTCAAACAGACAAGATTCATCTGGAAGAGATAAAAGAGAAAAAAGGGTACATTCAAGAGCACAGCTCCCGCCTGTCCTGTAATTTGAGCCACAAAGGGCATAACCTGTAGTATTTATCCTTTTATAATGCAAGGTCGCTTCCATGTTGCTTCAGTCTCATGTTTACATCAAAAGCAGACACTGGAGAAGTAGAAGAAGAGGTCTCAAGGCATGTAAGGTGACAATTACAGTGAGAAGAAACTTGTCCTCTTGGGACCCTGTACTTCTTCCATCTAATGAGGAGTAGGCAGAAAAAAGGACTTTGGTGAAAAAGCACAGATACACCCATTGGCGCACTGTCCTGTAGTGGTCATAGTCTTTCCTGTTAGGATATGTGCATAAAGTCATGCTTGGAGGAAGATACGTCAAGAGCCAGGAAAGTGACTTATGCTGTCCTTCAATGGAATCTCTTGCTTCCAGAGATTGCTAGGGAAGGTCATCCAGAGCTGTGGAGTTTGGTGCCACTCTCGGTTGGTGACAATTAACTCTAGTGCTGTCTGTGCTCCAATGCCATGGAAGCAATCAGTATCCTTGAACCCAGTCTAATGTTAGAATAACAGTTTAACAGATTTGGAAGAAACTTTATAGGTTTTCTAGTCCAACCCCTTGTTCAAACAGGAGACCCTATACCATTTCAAGCAAGTAGCTGTCTAGTCCATCTTTTGGTGATGCTGTCTATCCCACATTTTTCTAGTTTACCAAGAAGCAGGTTGTGGTCTATTTTGTCAGATACCTTACTGAAATCCCAGAATACCGTGTCCACAGCTGATCCACTAATTTAATCACTTTGTCTTTACAACAAAAATAGGGCTGTATGGGATTTTCTTTTCAATGAGATCTTCATATATTAATCCTAATTAGGGGCTCATTTTATAATTCTTGTAACTGAAGTGAAATTTCATTTGCCATCTGTTCTAGAAACACCAATTGACAAAGCCAACAATCAGAACCTCTCCTACATTCTCCTGGTCACTCTCCTGCTTTCCATCTTGACCTGTTCCATTCTGCTCGTTGGCTGACCAAGGAGACTGACTTGCCTCCTCCAACAAACAGCCTTCAGCATTGCCTTCTCAATTGCTATTTCTTCAATCTTGGCCAAAACTATCACAGTGGTGTTAGCTTTCTTGGCCACAAAACCAGGGAACAAAATGCAGAGAAGGTTGGGGAAGAATTTTGCCAACTCAGTTGTGCTTTCTTGTTCTGGTCTCCAAGTTGTCATCTGCAGCATCTGGTTGGGCACTTCCCCCTCCTCCATTCCCTGACTTTGACATGCACTCCCAACCTAGAGAGATCATCCTACAATGCAATGAAGGTTCTGTCACCATGTGTCAGCCTTCAAGATCTTTTCTACTGCTTTGCATCTTTTGGCTGCCATAAGTAACGGAGGGAGGGGATATGTCTGGGAAGAGAGCTGGAGGTTTTACATTCCTGTGTTGTGTAAATGAGGAGTGGAGGGGAGTATAAATTCCTGCTCTTAAGTTTCTATTCCTCGCTTAGCTTTCTTTTCTCTGCGCAGCTCCAAATCTTTATCAAAATATGTCAAGGTCAATGGACAGAGGCCTCATCACCACCTGAAGATGCTCACATGATCAAATTCACAACTTTTAATTGGAAGACTCATTTGGACTATGAGGGGTGGGAACTTTTCCAACACTTTGTATATGTGATCTGCGCACCTAATTTCTTAGATTCAGAATTCTATTTGATGCTACCATTTCATTTTCAGTAAAAGATTTCTTTGCTCTAATCTAAAGAGTCTAAGTTTTTCTTTCTTGAATTTTGAATGGAGTACCACCTGACACCATGTTTTATATTGCCCTTGGATACATGGACTTTCTGTCTGCTGTCTACTTCACAGTGGCTTTCCTGGCCAGGAATCTCCCTGGGGCCTTCCACGAAGCCAAGCTGATCTCCTTCAGCATGCTGATCTTCTGCAGTGTCTGGGTATCCTTTGTGCCTTCTACCTGAGCACCAAAGGTAGTTACATGGTCACTGTTCAGGTCTTCTCCATTTTAGCATCCAGTGCTGGATTGCTGGCCTGCATTTTCATCCCTAAATGTGACATTGTTAGTTTCAGGTCAGATCTGAATACCAAAGAACATTTGATGTTAAAATAATATAGAAAAAATGACTTTTACCAATCTGTTATTCTTCAAAAATGGCATTTAGTAGTCTCAATTAACAGTTTTTGACCATTTAATATTTATTTATGTAAATTATAGGCTTCCTGGCTTTCCTAAGGCAGCTTACAATCAATAAAAACAAGATGAAACACTAAACATTTGAAGAATAAATAGTATAACTAAAATTGTTTTACAATTGACAACAGGGGAAAGGGAGAAGGAAATGCACATATTGAACATATTGTCAACTTGGAAAACATTCCTATCTCTGTTTTCAAGTTGCCATAAACAAGGTTGGGGGGAATCTGAAGGAGCAGTACAGCAGTAAAACCAGAAGTACATTCCACGATTATCATAAAATTATTTTAGCTAGGCTACCGGATCTTCTGGTTGTGAAAATCCTTTATTAGAGAATGTGATTGATGATACCTGGGCAGTGCTTTATTGGAGAATCTGATTTATGATACACCCAGGGGGGAGGGGCAAAACAGGGTCACAGGTGACTGTGAATTATGTATGCCAGACTTGGCTTCATTTAGGTTAATGTCAGCATGTTGCTCCTAATAAATCTTTTGAGGTTTTTTTTGAAGCTTGGCTCGAGGCTCATGATTTAATTAGGGCTATCACCAGAACCCTGACACATATATTCCTCCTATTCCTAAAGCTAATCCTATTCCTATTCTTCCATATTTCTAAACATTCCTAAAACAAAATATGAAGTCTTATTTTTCGTCACAATAATGTGGATAAAATCTGTTTCCAGATGAATGAGTCTTTCCAGTAAGCCAATGGAGACATAAGGAATGTGGCCTTGTAATTCCTAGTGACATGTGGGAAGTTTTATCAGAATATTCCCATAGCAATTCCTGAATCAGAAGATCAAAATGCTTCTTATAACAAAGACTATTTTTCTTTGCAGATAACAAAAGGGCAAGAAGTAATCTGAAATTTCTTATGTTATTATTTATGTATGTATACCACATTTTCTCCTTCTGTTTTTCATCATTTTAGTCTCTTTTCTGCAAAGCATAATTATTTATATATTCTTATTAAACAAATGTATAAGGCTGCCACGTTCAACTATAGATTCCACTGGGCATCTTGCAACTTTTACATTCCCAATATTTTAAAAAACCTCATTAAAATCCCATGTCGGTGTAAGTGGGATGTGAGTGTATCCCTTTGTTTATTTCTCTCTATTTTTTGGACAAGATCAACTCTCAGTATGTCCTGTGTAATAAATGATGCAGCAAGCCTTGACTGTTTGCTTTGGTTTCAGTGTTTTGATTCCACACAAACTGGTGTCAGAAATGAGATTCACAATTTTTGATCTGTGACCAGGGATTACAATAGGGCATCCAATGTGCTGTGGTGGGTTTGATCACATGTCATTTTCTGCTGCCAAAGAAAGGGTACCATTTAGGAGTGTGCTTAAGGCAACAATCTAAAAGTTTATTTTGGTTGGGAGGTTTCTTAAATGTGTGTGTCCCCTTTTTTAGTCCAGTTCTCAGTTTTTATGTAGAGAGCTCAGCTGAGAAATGACTGGAGAAATGACTCAATAAGGGAAATTGAGTGTGAAGGAGTGATTGTGTCCCTTCTGTGTTGAGCAGAAACTTGGCCCTTTGGCTCTGTTCAAAGTCAAATTTTATCCTGCTGTTTCTTTGAAGGAAATATCCTTAGCTGCTGCTTGGCAGGTAGGGCAATACAAACCAAACTTCTTTTAGAAAGAGAGAGAGAGCATGTGAAAATGTAAATGTTCATAAAGACGTAACCCTCCTGAATTAAGAGCAGCCTACCATGTGAATCCAAGGACCAAATAATACTGCAGAGAAAGAAAAGGAAAAGAAACGAAAAGCCATCAATGAGTATCTCCAGATCCTGTATGCAGGAAGCAACCATAGGATAAAAGTATATTGATGGGAATTAAGAGTATCTGGGAGAAGCATCAGTTTTGACTGGGACAATGGAAACCAATGAACTATCCAAGTAACCCAAGGGTCATCTTATAACGGAAAAATGGAATAGCAAAGTTGGAAGGGACCTTGGAGGTCTTCTAGTCCAATCCCCTGCTTAGGTAGGAAACCCTATATTAATTCAGATAAATGATTGTCCAATCTCTTTTTTAAAACTTCCAGTGTTCTAGCATTCACAACTTCTGGAGGAAAGTTGTTCACTGTCAGGAAATTTCTCCTTAGTTCTAAGTTGCTTCTCTCCTTGATTAATTTTCACCCATTGCTTCTTGTCCTGCCCTCAGATGCTTTGGAGAATAGCTTGACTCCCTCTTCTTTGTGACAGCCTTTGAGATATTGGAACACTGCTATCATGTCTCCCCTAGTACTTCTTTAAATTAAACTAAACAGACCCAATTCCAGCAACTGTTCTTTATATGTTTTAGCCTCCAGTCCCCTAATCATCTTTATTGGTCTTCTCTGTACTCTTTCCAGAGTCTTGACATATTTTTTTACAATGTGGAGGCCAAAACTGGATGCAGTATTCCAAGTGTGATCTTATCAAGGCATTATAAATTCCTCTTATACCGAGGGAAGTGGACAAATACACTGGAATCATTTCATGGGAGGAAATGTGATCATAATGGGGCTGGGGGAAGTCTTAGTACAAATTGAGAAGGTCAAAAGACAATGCCCTACAACCCTTAATTGACAGTCTCCCCCCTTCCCTCCCAACAGGGAAGAAGTGTCCTGTGAAGAAGTGTCCTGTGCCTCTATAGGGCTATGATAAAACACAATCACAAGGAGGATGGTGTTTTTTTCATTGTCAAAGTTCTGACACCAGTATTTTCTCTTTGTGGGTATTTGTCTATTTAGGTTTGTTTGTGCATCTGCATAAAACAAAGTGTCAGGTTGAGAACTTGTTGAGTTTCAACGTGTGAGTTTTCCATCCCTTAATTTAGAGAACAACGCATAGAGAGAAAGAGGGCATGTTCACACAGACTTAAATTTCCATATTCATCCCACCCAAGGCAAAATACTCCTTTCCCTTCTCTTTAGGAAATCTTGTCTCTTCTCTTCAGCCATCTTATCTTAATATAAGATAATCTTATTCCCTATCCTGTCCTTCCCTGGCTGCACTGGTGGGATTTAAATTTTTTTACTACTGGTTCTGTGGGCCTGGCTTGGTAGGCATGGCATGTCTTGTTGGACATGGCTTGGTAGGCATGGCAAGGGAAGGATACTGTAAAACCTCCATTCCCACCCCACTCCAGGGGAAGGATATACTGCAAAATTCATTTCCACCCCAGGGTAAGGTTACTGCAAAATCCCCATTCCCTTCCCACTCCACTAACCTGCTTTCCAGCTTCGTTCTCCTGTGCAGGGCAACAAAAGAAGACCCAGCTGATCAGCTGGGACTCAGGAGGCAGAGAATAGATGGGGGTATGGCCAGTCAGAGGTAGTATTCTCAAATTTTCCTCTACCGGTTCTCCAAACGTCTCAAAATTTCCGCTACCAGTTCTCCAGAACTGGACAGAACTTGCTGAATACCATCTCTGAGCCAGTCACATGACTGCCAAGCCACGCCTAACCAGTCACATGACCGCAAAGCCATGCCCAGACAGTCACATGACCACCAATCCACACCCAGCCAGTCACATGACCACCAAGCTACGCCCACAAAATAAGCCACACCCACACAGTCACATGACCCCCTAGGCCACACCCACAAAATAGGCCACGCCCACAGAACCAGCAGTAAAAAAAATTGAATACCACCACTGGGGTGGGCCAAAACAGCAGCAGACATAGAACCGGTTCTATGTATGCTCTCTGTCTGCTGCTCTTCAGAACTACCAGTTCTACAGAGGTGGACAAAACTGGTAGAATCCTACCCTTGGTATAGGGTCTCCTCCTTGAGCAAGGGATTGGATTAGGAGACTTCCAAAGTCCCTTCCAGTGTTATTATAGCAATAGCACTTAGGCTTATATACAGCTCTGCATGCTTTACAGCAGTCTCTGAGTGGTTTACAACATCAGCATATTGCCCCCAACAATCTGGTTCCTCATTTTATTTTATTTATTTATTTATTAGAACAGTGATGGCTAACCTTTTCAGCACTGGGTGCCCAAAGCATGCATGCATGTGCTTCACCAAAATGTAATGCACTCATGTCCCCCATGCATGCATGTGTATCCCGTACATGCATCCCCCATGCATGTGCCCTGCCCCCAACCATGCATTCCACCCCTCGCATGGATGAGACCTGAAGACCAGCTGGCCGGCTGGAGGTACACACACATGCGCAGCAGAGCTCTATTTGCCATCTCTGGAACAGGTGCCATAGTTTCACCATCACAACCTTATAGAAGGATAGAATTAGTGTGGCAGAGTTAACCTGAAATACTGCATTCTAACCACTGTGCCAACATTATTCTGTATATCTTTTTGTTTGAATTTGATTGTGGAAGGCATTCCTTTGTTTTAACCACACTTTATGCCACAGAGTCACACAGTTCCCTTTTTCTCTCCATCAGTTTATTTACAGAAGTAATTAAATTGCCAAACGTTGATGTTTTTCAGTTGATGTAATTGCTTGGGCAGAAGTATTACAAATGGAACAAAAAATATTAGATAAAAGCCCTCAGCGCAACATAAAGCATTCCCTAGCTAAATACCACGGGATACCATGATAATTAAAATAATCATGTTTTCATCTCTGTGTGTCTCATCTATCTATTTATCTGATTCTCTGATGATTACCCAGTCCATCCTCCTGTCTTTCCACGTTCTTACAAACCTCTCCATGCTTTTCCTTCTTGTCTTCCTTCTGATATCAATGCCAAAATACCTGGACCTCTCAGGGCAGGATGTTCCTCCATTCCACTCTGTGTGAATCAGGTGATATCCTTTCCAGCACCATGTTCCATACCATTTGCACTTATAAGCAACCCTTTCTCTGCTTTTCCCTCTATTCTATAATGAAGATATGGATGTGCCACTTTACAGGTGTCTTCTAGACATTTCCCCTCTTCTACCCATCTGCTCCTGTCTTGTGCTCAATCACCCACTTTCCCTAAAAATAATCCATGATCTCAACACAAATTCACAAATTCAACGCAACTCCTATTGCCCAATACAACCCAGACTCGATACTTGACCCCATGAAGGACTTTTTTGATAAGTCTTTGTCTCTGCAATAATTCTTTGAAAATTGATTATAAAGCCTAGTTTTATAAGCAGAGTACATATTAGATAAAAAAATATTTGTGTTAGTATTTTGACTAATTTCCTTTTTTCACTCTTTGCCTCATCCCTAACTCTTTTTTTAAAAAAAAAGTTTTACTTTTTTACAACAAATATACAAACAAAACATAAACACATAAAACCCTCTTTCAATTATATACATACAGTGTGTCAGTTGGTTACAATCTTTTGTGCTATCCTTTTTTTACCATTACTCACAAGTTATATAAATTATCACCTTATCAATCTAGCTTGTGCTTATGTAATATCAATTATTAACCATTCATTTGTCTAAACTATTTTTCCATCATTTTATATGAGATATTCTAAATTTCATTATGGTTTAATCTTATACATTCATCCAATAGTTATATATTTTATATTGTATTCTATATCGGTCTATTAACTTTTATTGTAAGGCTTACTAATCTATTTCTTTACCAGGTCTTTTTATCTAACCATTGATAAAATAAATCCCATATCATATAAAATTGTTTATCTTCTTATTCTCTAATTTCAAATGTCAATTTACTCATTTCGGCACAGTCCATGATTTTCTTAATAATTTCCTCCTGCATAGGTATTTTTTTATTTTTCCAATTCTTAGCCAATACAATTCTAGCCGCTGTTAATACATTTACAATGAAATATTTCAATTCTTTATGGTATATTTCCAGTATAATTCCCAATAAAAATATCTCAGGTTTAAAGTCTATGTGTTGTTTTATCATTTTTTCCAACCCTATGTGGATTATAGTCCAATATCTTTTTGCATCCGAGTTTGTCCACCACATATGGTAATATGAACCAGGTATCTGATGACATTTCCAACATTTATCCGATTTATTCTTGAACATCCTCGCGATTCTCATTGGCGGTAAGTGCCAACTGTAAAACATCTTATACAAATTTTCTTTATATGCAGTTGACATTGTCATTTTATAATTTGAGACCACAATTTTTGCCACTTATCTAGGACAATCCCATATCCAAAAATTTTCCCTCGCGCAATCATTGTTTCTTTTACTTGCTCTTCCTCTAATTTAAACTCCAGCAAATGTCCATAAAGTTTTTAAATTGCTTTTTCATCAGTACCTGTCAAAATTTTATCTAAATCAGCCCACTTATCATAGATACCTTCTGTTTTAACATCTTTATCTAATCTAGATTGTATTTGCAAATATGAAAAACAATTCATTTTTCACCTTGTTCTTCCAATGCTTGCATAGATTTAAGTTCACCTTTTTCACTCAATATCTCACCATATCTAACTTTTTGTTCCTTTTTATATATTATTGGATAGGAAAAAGCTTCAAGAGTAGATAACCATAGTGGAATTTTTAAATAATATTGCTTTTTTATCTTCTCCCAGTTTAGAAACAATGCTTCTCGAATATAACTTCTTCTGTTTTTGTTTTTTTTAATAAAACAAGTTTTATTGGTTTTAAAAGACAAACAAAAACAAACAAAACATAAAAACATCCAACTATCTTTCATAGATGTACAAGCAGTGTGTCGGTTAGGAACTAAAACACAGGGGTATTTTAGAAGACATCATATACGGGAGTGTCTGTGGTTAAATTGGGAGAAGATTAAAAGACAAGGAAATTTGAAAATTCCAGTCTGGTTATCGACCATTGAAGCATTTTCCTATCCCATGATATATAAGAAGGAACAAACAGTTAGATATGGGGAAATATTGGATGAAAAGGGTGAACTTAAATCAATACAAAATTTAGAGGAACAAGGTATAAAGATGAATTGGTTTTCATATGCGCAAATACATTCAAGTTATGATGAAGATTTTAAAATAGAGGGATTTTATGATAAATTGACTGATTTAGATAAGATTTTGACGGGTACTGATGAAAAGGTGATTAAAAAATTATATGGTTATTTACTGGAAGTTAAACTAGAGGAAGAACAAGTTAAAGAAACTATGATTGTTTGGGGGAAGAATTTTGGATATGGGATTGATTTAGAGAAATGGCAAAAATTGTGGTCTCAAAATTATAAAATGACAATGTCAACAGCATATAAAGAAAATTTGTATAAGATCTTTTACAGGTGGCATTTTCCCCCAACAAGAACAGCAAGAATGTTCAAGAATAAATCTGAAAAATGTTGGAAAGGTCATCAGACACCTGGCTCATATTACCATATGTGGTGGACTTGTGAGGACTCTAGAAAATATTGGACTAAAATTCGCATGTGGTTGGAAAAAATGACAAAGAAACACATAGACTTGAAACCTGAGATTTTTTTATTGGGAATTTTACCTGATACATATAGTAAAGATTTGAAATACCTGATTGTAAATGTATTAACAGTGGCTAGGATTGTATTTGCTAAAAATTGGAAAAATGAGTAAATACCATTGCAGGAAGAAATTATTAAGAAAATATTGGAATGTGCTGAAATGAGTAGATTGACATTTGAAATTAGAGAACAAGAGGATAAACAATTTTATAAAATTTGGGACCTTTTCTATCAATGCTTAGATAATAAAATACAACAATAGAATATCTAGAATTTCAGAAAATAATGAATATATAAAGATATATTTCTTTTTTTGAAATCATATTTATAAAATGTTTTTAGGATAGATTTGGTAGGATTATATGAATTGTTATAAAATAAATTAAGTAAATTATAGTTATCTCGCAAAATATGAATGAATAAAATTATAGTCAAATGATTGTTTAATAGTGATACTAGGGTATTTAATCTTTGATTGATAATATGAGTTATCATGCAATGTAACTGTAATTGAGACTATGAAATGGATGCACAAAAGACTGGTAAGCCAACCAACACACTATTTGTATATTTATGAAAGAAGGCTGGATGTTTTTATGTTTTGTTTGTTTTTGTTTGTCTTTAAAAACCAATAAAATTGTTTTCAAAAAAAAATTAAATAAAAAATTAAATAAAAGCAAAAGATAAAAATAAAAAAGGGAAGGGAAAAAATCTTCAAACACTTACCAAGGGAAGTCCACATCAGATTTACCAAAAAATCCATCAAAACACAAATATTACAAGCGGCAAGAGAGATGAGAAGAGAATATCGATTCCTGACCAAAATGCTACTGAAAAAGGAGGTGAATTATAGATGGCTGATTCCAGAAGGATTAATGTTTACGTGGCAAGAACAGAGACATAGAATTGACTCAATTGAGAAAGCAGAACTTTTCTATGCAGAATTCTTCGGAAGGAGAGAGGAAGAGGCAGAGAAAGAGGTTTCATTAATTGAGTTTCAAGAGGAACAAATGGGGACTGAAAAAGAAGAAGGCGCAGTAGGTGGACAGGTGGACATTAAAGAACAATGTGAACCAAGATCTACGAGAGCTGCCAAACCTAACTACAAAATATAATCATGGAAGAGAAAAAACTGATTACAATGAATATAAATGGACTTAATTCAGCTGTTAAAAGAAGGAAAACTTTTCATAAATTAGGGAAATTAAAATTTGACATAATTTGTTTACAAGAAGTACATATTAAAAAACAACATGAACAATTGTTAGTACAGTCAAAATTAGGGAAAATATTTACTTCTTTGATTCAATGTAAGAAAAGAGGAGTGGTTCTATACATCAAAATTTTTAGAAGACATTATATACGGGAGTCTTTGTGGTTAAATTAGGAGAAGATAAAAAGACAATGTTATTTGAAAATTCCAGTTTGGTTATCGACTATTGAAGCTTTTTCCTATCCTATAATTTATAAGAAGGAACAAACAGTTAGATATGGGGAAATATTGGATGAAAAGGGTGAACTTAAATCAATACAAAATCTAGAAGAACAAGGTATAAAGATGAATTGGTTTTCATATGCGCAAATACATTCAAAGTATGATGAAGATTCTAAAACAGAGGGATTTTATGATAAACAGACTGATCTAGATAAGATTTTGATGGGTACTGATGAGAAGGTGATTAAAAAATTATATGGTTATTTACTGGGAATTAAGCTAGAGGAAGAACAAGTTAAAGAAACTATGATTGTTTGGTGGAAGAATTTTGGATATGGGATTGATTTAGAGAAATGGCAAAAACTATGGTCGCAAAATTATAAAATGACAATGTCAACAGCTTATAAAGAAAATCTGTATAAGATGTTTTACAGGTGGCACTTTCCCCGACGAGGATAGCAAGAATGTTCAAGAATAAATCTGAAAAATGCTGGAAATGTCATCAGATACCTGGCTCATATTACCACATGTGGTGGACTTGTGAGGATGCTAGAAAATATTGGACTAAAATCCACATGTGGTTGGAAAAAATGACAAAGAAACGCATAGATTTGAAACCGGAGTTTTTTTTATTGGGAATCTTACCAGATACATACAGTAAAGACTTGAAATATTTGATTGTAAATGTATTAACAGCGGTTAGAATTGTATTTGCTAAAAATTGGAAAAATGAGAAAATACCATTGCAGGAAGAAATTATTAAGAAAATATTGGAATGTGCTGAGATGAGTAGATTGACATTTGAAATTAGAGAGCAAGAGGATAAACAATTCTATAAAATTTGGGACCTTTTCTATCAATGGTTGGATGATAGAATATAATAACAGAATATTTAGAATGTTAGATAATAAAGAATATTTTTGTTTTTTCTTTTTCTTTTGTTATTTGATATTATATCTATAAAGTGTTTTCAGGATAGATTTGGTATGATTATATGATTTGTTATAGAATAAACTATTTAAATTATAGTTATCTCATAAAGTATGAATGAATAAAATTATAGTCAAATGATTTTCTAATAGCGATACTAGGATATATAAGTTTGGATTGATAATATGAGTTATTATGTAATGTAACTGTAATTGAGACTACGAAATGAATGCAAAAAACTGATGAACCAACTGACACACTGTTTGTACATATATATGGAAGAGAGCTGATGTTTTTATGTAGCGTTTGTTTTGCTTGTTTTTAAAAAATCAATAAAATCGTTTTAAAAAAAAAATAAGGTATCCATATCTCCAATCTTCTTATCTCTTTGTACATCTTGTTCTTCAATTTTCTTAATTCTGTCCTCATATTGCATCATCATCTATTGAATATTTTCAATTTTTTCATCTGTCTTTTCCGTTCTTTGCTCAATATTCTCCGTTCTCTTTTCAATATTATCTGTTTTTACTTGTATCTTTTAAATTCCTTGCATAATCATCTGTAGTGTCACTTCTTTCTCCTTCTCTTGTTGTAACATCATCTGTATTGATCGTTGTCCTCCAGATGGTGGGGAAGAAGAAGTCGGGATTGAAGAAGCTGAGGCTGGTATTTTTCTGCTCATCTTAGAGTACTTAATAGAAAAATTGAAAAGAAAAAGGAAGAGCAGCCAATTGCCACTCCAATAAAAAAAAAAGCAAAAGATAAAAATAAAAAAGGGAAGGGAAAAATCTTCAAACACTTGAACCCCTTAATCCAATTGGTTCCAATTATGTAGAAGAAAAGGAAAAAAGGAAAAAATGTAAAATGGAGAATAGATGGAAAAATAAAAAAATTAGAAAAAGTTTAAAAAGACAGAAATCTGTATATTCCCCTTGCTAAAAAGGTAGAACAAAGGGAGGAGGGAGGGCGAAAAAGTAATCTTATTCCTGCGTCAAAAGACTCGACTCCAAATATAAAAATCAAACTGGGGGGAAGTGAAAAACAGGGAAAGAGAAAATGCAATTCTGTCAGTAAGCAAAGCACTGCCACTAAATATTTGAGGCTCTTTACTAAATCAAAAAACAAAATTTCCAGTTCTCTTTTCAAGGTCACTTCAATCTTCTTTCTTTCAATTTCAAGTCCAGACTCCAGCTATCAGTAGTTCCACAGAAGAGCACCTGCATAAACAATCTACATCCTCTTCCCACTAACTTTTCAATGAAAAACACAGAGTCTTTGAATGTAACACCAAATGTATCAACAAGAATAAAGAAAAACAATATATCTAAGCCTCCAGGTGGCAGTGCTACTTATTTCCCTTTCCTTTCCCTTCCCCTCTAATATTTAAGCCAGCAATAAAAAAATAAAAAGTCTAAAATTGTTGAAAAGAAGAAACAAAACAAAAAACTTTTCCAAAGAGTTATTTTAAAAGGAAAAAAATAAAAGTTGAAAAGGAAAGACCAGTCCATTTTAAAAATTAAAAAGTTTTTACAAAAATCCAAAGTTCCAATAAAAAGAAAAAAAAACCTTCAGGTTTAATTTGTGCTTAATCTTGCTACTTGACCACTTTTATCTTCACTTTTAAATTTAACTTTTAGTCTTTTAGGGTGTTCTCTCCAGAAAATAATAAGCAGAAATTTATCTCACCAAACTGACACACTTTCTTTCCAGCTTTTCCATTCTGGAGCTGTCCCAGCTTCAGCAGCTTTAATGGCTGCCTCTCTGCCGCGGGGAAAAAGGGCTTCTCCTGGATCTACCAGGGACTTTGCGATGTCCCCAGGATCAAGAGGATGTGCCCTCCTCAATCACTATCTCTACGGGATGGTTTAGGTCTGATGGGACCATCCTGCAACGGAGATATCAGTGGCGATCTTAGAATTTCAAGATCAAATGCTGTACTGCCGTGACGCCAGCTCTGCCCTCCCTTCATCCCTAACTCTTAAGATCTTTTCTCAGAACAATTGTATTTCAGGCAGGAGGAAAAAATTAGCTAATTTGATATATGCTGAAATATTTACAGATAACAGATAATAAGAGTTAGAAGGGACCTTGTAGGTCATCTAGTCCAACCCCCGCCCAAGCGGGAGACCCTACACCATTTCTGACAGATGGCAGTCCAATCTCTTTTTGAAGGTCTCAAGTGATAGCATTCCCACAACTTCTGTGACGAGTTTTGTCATGCCTTCACATCTGTAATTCTTGCTCCTATCCTGCCAAACTAACTACCTCATTTTGTCTTGAATGGACTTATAGTTACAGTTTTTGTTGACTACGTTTTGGACTTGATTCTCTGCAGTCAAAGGCTGTTCCTGGGAGAGTTTTTCTCCAAACGCAAGGTAACCAGGACATTGGGGGCAAAGTTGTTGTTAATAAAGGGACTCTTATTGATTAACTGTTGCCTTTGGGCCATGCCCTGGGTCATCACAATTTTCTACAAAAGTGTGAAATTCTTACATGTACTGTTGTAAGTCTGTTGCTACATAAGAAAAAAAAAAGAACAATAAGATGCACCAGACTACAAGACGCCCCTAGGTTTAGAGAAGGAAAACAGGAAAAAATTGGTTTTGGCCTCAGTGTATCCTGTTTTCGGCCTACCAGGCTCCCCAGAAGCATTCTGCAGGCCCAAAACAGGCCCTTTTTGGCCTCTCAAACCCTCCACACATCCCATTTTTGCCCTCCCCAGCATCCAGAAGCACTCTGCTAGCCAAAAACTGGCCTGTTTTTGGCCTCTGGAGGCCTTTGTGCATCCCATTTCTGCCCTCCCCCACATCCAGAGACACTCTGCCAGCCAAAAATGGCATTCCCAGAAGGAAGGGAATTTAAAAGCAGCACCAGAGCAATGTGAGATAAATTCTGAACCAACATGAGAGCAAAATAAAGAAACAAAAGTCCTTTTTGGAGCAGAAGCAAACCTCCAAGAAACTAGAAATCAGCTTTGGCTCAGAAGCAGCATCAAGATCTCCAACCTGAGGCAACTTGGACACCTTGGCCAACCATTAAGTATGGGCCAAGTCCTGAAATGTTGAAGGGCAATGAAAGCTATCTGAGGCAATGTAACAATATAACACAAGCCATCTTGCAGCAGGAGCACCTAGCATCTTAGGAAAAAAACCAAAGTACTGGTGTTATACTGTGCTGTACTTTCAACCCAAGAACTAAAGAAACCAAGAACTAAACCGAAAGCACTACTTTACAGAAATAGAAACAGGAGAAATCTTTTACAATTTGAAGAGAGTGGAGAAAGGCTATGTGGCCTTTATGTATCCTCCTTACCTTTTGAGGCCTGAAGAGAAAACTGCACTTTCTCCATTTTTCCTTGTCAGGCTTAACACAGAGAGAGCCCAATCTCAACTCTCCATTCAATCAGCTCCTGTTGGCTAAGTATGCAAAATACTCAGATATTTTTCAGGTAAATTCGTGCCTTTAATGCCATATATAGAAGGGATTTATTCACTCAGGTATATTTTGGTCACAGCATAGATCTCAAGAATATTTCAGAATAATCTGTTGATTTTTGTTTCTGTCATAAAACTGAAGATTTTATAAAAAATTGTCCACAAAACCAAAACTGGTGTAGGGCTTCACTATGCCAAAATCCTGAGCTTTTTTTCTTTTTTTCCTTTCCAAGTGAATAGATATCTTGTTAGGCAGCTGATAAGATTCTGTCCAGTGTGAGAACTGGATTGGTGAATTGGTGAATCATCAATACAATCATTTGTCTGCATGAAATGGGAATTTAAGAAAGCAAGATAGGAAAAAATTTGTACATTTTGAATTTGATGTTGGAGATCTGGAATGTTCCATGGACAACCAAGAAAATATATAAATGGAACAATCAACTGAGAGTTCTCCATTGATGATCAAATGCCTGGTCTATGTGGGGCATTAAATGAAGACCTAAATTTCTGAAAAAGGCTGTAATGTTAGGAAAGCTAGAAGGAAAGAGAAGAGGAAACCAGCTGCAAGCTGGTTGGATGCAATTACAATGGTTAATGATGCATCATTAGAATACCTGAAGCAGCAGGTTAGGTACAAATTGCCATGAAGAAAATCTAAGTGGGTGCTAAGAGTTGACACCAATTTGAAGGCATATAATCACTCAATCAATCAGGTTGATCGGTGTTAAGAAATTGGTACAGTTGGGTGGCACTACCTGCAGCCAAGAAATGTGGTTCAAATGAGCCAAAAGAGAGAAGGTGCACAGACCCTTCACTCTGAAAGGAGAAAGAAGTGTAGTTATGAAGATGTTTCATATGCTGATTTCAAATGCATACTTCAACTGTTTTTCCC